>NW_025764508.1:0-97641 GCF_021365365.1 Ilyonectria robusta
CGGCGTTATTATACACAGCTAGTTATATATAGTTTATTATTTAACGCCATTCCCTAAATAGGTGACCTATTATTTGATTTAACTGCATTTTCGCTGTCCCTGTTACAGTTGCAAAGGCCTAAGTTTGAGTTTCAAGTTGCTTTTTTTTCCCCATCTGCCGGAATCTTCTCTACTACCCTGCAACCCTATTCTAACAGCGAGGTGATATTGGGAGGAGAAGAGGGACTTGCGAAGATGGGTCTGGGTCGTATCCGATAGGGCCGCAAAAATGGGCCCATTGTCTACCCCGCTCCTGGGCATCCATCAACATCAGCTAACCCCTCATGGCCCAAGTTTCACTCCAACTCCAACTGAATCTCACTGACTGAGGGACGAGTTGTAAGACAAGTATACATCTACTCTATTGGAACCATGATGGAGGCTTTCAAACTCACTCTTGGTGACAACACCGTCTTATCAGGGATCCTCAACATCCCCATCCAACAGCTATCCAGACCAAAGTACTGCCCGCTGGTCGTTGGCCTTCACGGCGGTTCCTACACCAGCCAGTACTTTGACGCCACACCAAGTTACACGGCCAGCCTGACAAGCAACTCCCTCTCGATACCATTCGTCGCTATCGATCGTCCGGGATATAACGATTCAACTCCAGTTACACCGATCCCCGAGGGTTCCAGCTTTCCCGAGGAATGGGGAATCCGGCTGCATGAATTCATCCTCCCAGCGCTGTGGGCAGAGTTTGGGCTACCAAACGAGTGCAGCTGTATCGTCTTGCATTGCCATAGCCTCGGTGCCAACGGTGCTATTGTGGCAGCGTCTCTGCATGCTGCTGCGTCTAAGACTTCGATCTATCCCCTCGGGGGCGTCGTTGTGTCTGGTTTTGGTTCTCTGCTAAAGGAGACCGGTGGCCACACCGCACAGCCTAACCCTCCCCCGTTACATATCAACATCCCCGTTCACGTCAAAGATAGCACCCTGCTGCTGCCAGGAACAGCTGATGGGCAAGTGTACACCCAGTCCCAGCGTCTAGACCACGCTATGCCGTTCGACGAGATTGCCTCGTTGAAGACGTCATGGCTCTCGACATGGAAGCAGAAATGGGGGGCCAATATTGAGGTGCCCATTATGATTGCTCTGGCAGAGAGAGACCATTATTGGGACGCGACAAATGAGCATCTACAGGACTTTGCTGCGAGTTTCCCCAGGAGTACCAGGATCGATACGAGCATCATCAGGGCGGCACCGCATAATCTGGAGCTAAGTTACTGGGCCGCTGGTTGGTATGCTCGAAGCTTTGGGTTTGCCGTTGAGTGTGCAACGTCACTTGCATTGGCGGAATGATGTTACAATCTGTTAAAGTATGTGCGACAGATATTGGCGGCCTTATGCAAACTAGTGTTGGGGTGTTATTATATGTTATTTAAATCTCAAGCCTGTAGTTGATACTAAATACTTTGAGTTTATATAACGTGTTGAAGGCCTCTCTATTATTCCATTCTAACTTAATAAGAGTCTACCTAATAAACATCTATAGTCAGTTGAGGGTTAGAGTTGGAAAACCAGCTGGTGAGACTTGGAAAAAGAAACTAAGTGTATTGATGGCAAGAAGCTTAAGGCTTTTGTTGGATTGTGACCCTGTATTACGAAACCTCTGATAGATCGATATCCTGACCTTAGTCAGAAGGGGGGGTGAGATGACATAAAACCCCTCTCGAGAAAAGAGGGGGCCGGAGGCATCCTAGATCAAGACAATGAACAGATTCAGGATCCACACCCTATTGAGCATTAATCCCTGGATCGAATGTGCCGTACGCTATCCAACAGCTTTTTATCTAGATAAGTGCTGAATGAGTGTATATATGCATAGTGTCGCTAGTCGTCGAACGGTGTCGAACAGATGGTATTCAACTCACATAAATAGCGTACTATGTAGTAGAGCCGAGCCGTGTCGAATGGAGCCCGTTCGAGATGCATGTCGACGACGCTTGCAAATGATAAAAGAAAAACGGGGTGCTTCATACTGCCGGTCATGGCCGCCTGATCCCAACACTGGCCGTAACTAAACACAGGTTTATATACTATTCAAAAGCAGAGTGGCATAGCTCGGCTTGTTGTACTTAACCTCAGAGTCCAGCTAAAAGACCCGGCAGAATCGTCGCCTCCGTAAACACCCACAAAATACTCGTATAATCCGGCGCCCACGCCGCACCTGTGTACCACGTGCTCTTCCGCCCCTGTAGTGAATACAACTCCTTGTAGAATCCGCAGACCAGCTCCTTGGCGGACACCTCCAGCTGCAGCGGGGCGTGCTTGGCCCAGGCGACGAAGTCGATGCGCTTGGTGGCGTAAGTGCCCGCGGTGTTGATGTTGCGAAGGCCGGCGCGGATCAGGTCCTTGGCGCCCTTCGCACTTAGGTCCCGTTTGCCTACCACCTGTGTCGAGTAGAGATCCCCGATGCCGGTGAAGGTGTAACTCCCGACGAAGTTGGGCTTTGGTGCGTAGAGCGAGCCGGGATTGGGTCGCGAGTTCACGAGGGTGAGGTTGGCTGGCAGACCCGAGCCCTTGAAGATGGCAATGTACCAATTCTCCCATCGCCACTTAGCGAAGATCGACTTCTCCCTGTTTCCCAAGCCGAACGGGTACATGTTTTGTTCTGTTGGCGGGATAGTCACCAGTAGCTTTTTTGCCTTGATGAGCTTCGTCCCAGTTGGTGTCTTGACGACGAGCTTGACGCCCTTATCATCACGGCTAGCGTGCGAAACTATGCTGTTGAGCAGGGTGTCGGACACAAGGTATTCCTGCGCCGCGGCGTAGAGCATACTGTTGTTGTGGGAGCTAGGGACAATCAGGGTGCCAGTGAGCACGCTTTGCACAACTGCTGCGCCAAAGTTGTAGAAGACGTAAAAGGACGGCACGTTCTCGAAGTCACCAACACCAGAGGCGAATGTCCAGATAACAGGGAGCGCTGCGGTCAGATTGTACTTCTTGACGAGTTGGCCGAATGGCATGGAAAGCTCCTCGGGCACAGGGTCTGTGGTCAGCTTCCAGAATCCTGGGAAGTAGTAGTCGTTGTACTTGGCTGCTAGCTGGGCATAAACGGTGAGGGCGATCCCTACGTCCGTCTGATCGCCTTTGGGATAGCCTGCCACGACCTTGCCCGTGGTGAAGTCGATGTAGACATTCTGGAATGGAGGGTTGGCGATGGGCACTGTAGTGATGTTAAAGCGACCAAAGAATTCCTTTACACCTGGCAAGTCGACGTAGGCTCTGACACCGTAGTCAATCGGGATACCAGTGGCAGGATCGGTGTAAGTGTCAACATGACCGCCCTAGGGACAGTGAGTAAGTACATTTTGGGTCCGTTGCAGGAAAGACCCGTGATGCTTACGAGATGGTTTTTCTGCTCGATCAAAGCGACTGTCTTGCCTTTGTCCTTGAGGCGAACAGCGGCGTACGTGCCAGATGCGCCTCCGCCAATAACGGCCACATCCTTGGTGATGATATCCTTAGGCTTGAACTGGCTCTCGTGGATAGTGTGAGCGAAGACAGATGCGGCCAAGAGGACAAGAGCTAGCATTGCTGGCCCGAACTGCCCAACCAGTCCTGAAGCGAGCATCTCTGTGGCGTGGATTGACTCAAGTAGGGCGAATTGCCTCCGTAATAGGCACCCGGGACCTATGGATTTGTGCTAGGCTTGGATAGCGTACGGCCCAGTCGATTCAGGGATGAATGCTCAATAGGGTGTGGATCCTGAAACGGTTGATTGTCTTGATCAGGATGCCTCGGGGCCCCCTCTTTTCTCGAGAGGGATTTTATCTCATTCTGACGCCACCTCTTGTCAGATTCCGGTATATGGACTTAGCTACATGCATAAGTAAGTAAGCAGTTACCGATTACCGTGCTGCACTATGTTTTTGGCTTGACGGTGTAATCTTACACCCCTGACTAAGGCTAGGATATCGATCTATCAGAGGTTTCGTAATACAGGGTCGCAACCCAGCAGCTAGCGTGAATTCAGAGTTCGTCGGCTAAGAAGACGGGCTCCCAGATTTCACGCTAAAGTACGAAGTACCGTCCTGATTTTATGAGCTCTCGTTGTCCGAGTCAAGTTCGAGCGTGCCCTTATAGCCTCGGCCGTCCCTTTCCACCATTCCAGTCTGGTAATTTCAATACCCTCTTAGCATTTTCCCCCATGAAATCAGCAAGGATCTCTGATCGCAGCCCTCCCTTACTACCATCTACATGGTATTTATAAACGTTGTCGACGCAAGCCTTCCAGCTCAGTTGCGGAAAGTTAGTGCCAAACATAACCTTCTTCCGGCCTGTTGTGTTGGCGAACGCGATGAATTCGGGGGCGTAATATTTGGGCGACCATGCACTGGTATCGATGTAGACGTTCGGGTGCTTCCATGCGACAGACACCATCTCTGCAGCCCATGGATAGCCGAGGTGACCACAGACAATCTTCAAGTCGGGAAACTTAAGCGCAATAGTGTCGATGTACGGGATGGGTCTGCCCACTTCGCTCGGGCAGAGGGGCCCAGTATGGCCAACTTGGGTGAGAAATGGTACGTCAAGCTCGACGCACTTAACAAACAGAGGCCAATAATGAGCGTCTGTCGGTGGAAGATTCCACAACCAAGGCACGACCCTCAGTCCCTTGAAGCCCTCCACCCTAACGTAGTGATCCAACTCTTTAACTGCAGAGACTGGGTCATGCAAGTTGACAGACACAAGACCGAAGATACGGTCTGGATAGGCTCGAGAGTACTTAGCAACTTCTTCGTTGGAAAAGATGACGGAACCGGGTCGATTCCAAGCTGCGAGACATATCTGCGAGACACCGGCATCATCCATCAACGCGATCAACTCCTTCGGAGTGTGGTTTCGAAGGGAAAGCGTTGGATCTGCATGGCTGTACTCGAAAAGCCGTCTGGTCTCCGGAATGGGATTCTGTATCGGTTATTCCCTCTTGTCAACTAGCGCAAAGACTCTGGTCGTCTTACCCCAGTTGGGTTGGCCCAGACATCAACAATGAGAGGCAGCGAGTCCCTTGTAGCCATTGCGGTTAAGTCAAGGGGGATATCTGGGGGATGCAAATGGAACTGGAGAGCCCGACACCAGTACGTTTGGAGTGATATATTTCCAAGCGTGGAGCCGTATCGTCAGTGAATGACTCTGGGCACGTTTTATAAATTCTAGCTTGGTTGGTGTTCGGCGAAAGTGGAGGTTCTTTGGAACCTCGGGATTCCTATCATACCTAGGTAGGTTGCATTAGAATCCAAGGTGGCTCGTGAACAGCGCCCTTCGAGTCAGGGTCATCGCTTCCCCACAACATCGGCCGAGGTAAGAAGTGGAGCTGCGAGTCAACCAACCCCGTCTTGCCCGTCCTGAATAGGAAGTCTCCGTAGACGAGAAGTGGTATGTAACACCCTTCGTCAGATGGAGGGATCCGGTTCGGCCGGGGTGACGAAAGAAGCGGGGGTCTTGGAGACCGAGACGAGGGAAATTCCTCCCCGGTCAAGATGATCAACAACACAGTCAATCGATCAGTCATAACGACGTTATTAAGGTTGTAATTATCATCAATTCAATCAACTATTTTGGCCTCACCTGATCGCACATTTCGCGGTGTAGAGGCCCCCAACTCGAACCGTCAGACGCCGATTACGGGGATCACGCTTCTGACCGTTTACCGCAATGCAACCCTATTTCTTCAACCCTGGTCGGTCGACTCACCGCTCCACTTCTTATCTCGGTCTATTATGGGGAAGCGATGGCGTTAGGTTAGAAGGCGTGGCCCAGAATGCATACCGCAGAGGTCTGTGGCACCATCATCCTGGGTCGAAGGACTTGCACTAATGAGGCTTATCGAATGGAAGGCTACGGTAAAGTGGAATAAACACTCTGCACTAGCAAAGTGTAACTAAGGCCTGCATTATATGTGACAAGGCTTTAAGAAAAATCTAGAAGCGGCGACAAGGCAAAATAGCATCCAGTGGCATCACGAACCTTTCTAACCCCGGCACAAGCGTGTCTAACCATGCATACTGGTCACTTTCCCACGACTCTCATTCTGATCCAATCTCCAAGTCGAAGCCTACTCTATTTCCTTCGACTCCCAGATCCCATCCCGCCAGCTCAAATCTCTGCTCTCCTCATATTTCCTCCACTCAATATTATATCCCACCGCGACCAGATAATTGATACCGGGGGCACTTGCATCATCTTAAGCCACACATATCGAAGAGAACGCCGAACGACAAGTGACTTCAATTTGACAGCTGGATGTGAAGAAAGACAAAACGTCAGGCGACATGATCTGTCGTATGCCAAGACCTTATGTAAGGCAGCATGATGAGGCGAAATTAACATGGATGACCCCGGTTAATTTCAAATTAACCGCCCAGGCAGCTCTTTTCGTTGAACTTTTTGCCTTCAAGTCTTTTTACTCCTTCATACGCAACAATCGTTACAACACACCGTCACTCGTTAAGCTTCCCCCACTTCGTCGCCTATAAAATGCGGCTCTCACGTTCCCTCGCGGCCCTCGTTGCCCTAGCTGGCTTCTCCTCGGCAGAACCCAACGGCTGGTCCAAGACCAAGGAGGCCGACGACAGTCCCACCAAGCTTGACGACTGCGGGTGCTGGCCCATCTACCAGGCCATGCTGCGGTGCCAGAAACTAAAGGGGCCCAACGCTGACACCAGGGAATGCGTGTGTATCCCCAACCCGGACGGGTGGTACCCGTCTTTGGACGGCTGCCGCTACTGCCTATCGCCCTCGGGCGAAGATTTCTTCGACAATGTGTCGCGCCTCGTCACACAGCTGTTTGTCTCTTGCACCAACGCCGGTGGCGGCGTTACCAGCGATGGCGTGAGCATCTGTGCCAGCAACTCTTATCGCGAGGCGTGCGTCTCGCTCGGCACGGGCGGACGGGCCAGCTGGGCCAGCTTTGAGGAGTTTGAGTCGGGGACAAAGGGGAATGCGTCTTATGTGCTAGATATCGAGGAGTATGGTGCCGACAAGGACGAGGACGCGTCGACGACAGGTAGTGCTGCAAAGACTACTGGAACTGCTGCAAAGACGACGGCTACGACGACGGCTACTACAACAGCTACCGATTCTACTGGCACCACCGAGATTTCGAGCACTGCCCTGGCCACTACTATTGGTACTTGGGATCTACTTCCTGAGAGCAGCGGCACGTCGGACAACGCCAAGGCGACAGCGACAGAGACCGGTCCAGCATCGGCTACAACAGTCCCGTCTTCAGCCGCAAAGCTTACGAGTGATAGGACAGTAGCAGCAGTTGTTAGAGGGGTGATAATAGCTGTGGTAATTGGAACTGTATTGTTTTAATTGATAGGGTGTCATGTCTACTAATTTTATTCTTTTTGCCGTGTCTACATCGCGTGACAACCTTCCAGTGCAAGACCTGCAGGCCATTGTTTGAGCCGTATAATCGATCAATTGATCAATGTGACGAGCTCAACTTGCAGCTTTGATTTAACTCTTGGTCTTTGGGCTCTCCCGTCGCGAACGCTATCGAGACCTCTTGATGGCTCAACCAGTGAAGGACGTGTCATGAAACGCACATCGCAACCTGGCTCCCCAAGCGCATTGACGCAACGTGCTCTCAAATTTGACCACTACAAGCGAGCCAATTATTATCTGTACCGGGTTCATACACAATTAATAAATCTAAGCGCAGTTTCACTGAGGGTGTGGTTTAGGGTAGGCGTCCTTGGATCTCGAAAAGACAATCTGGGTGCCGAAGAGTAGAGCGTCAAAGTCTGAGATTTTCCTATTAATATAAATAAAAGTATTTGGTTTTTTTTTTTTAAGCTTTACTCAATATCATCAGATAGATCAAAGCCATACAGTAATCTCAAACAGTAGGAATAAACAATAAGTGCTACACCCAGCACCACAAATAAAAGTATATTAGCGTCAAAACTTAGACGGTAAATGTTTTCACCGTATTTACCTTTGCCGCCATGCTTTGATTCTACCTGCTCTCAATACCGTCATCTTTACATTACTGACTCGAGTACTACAAGAACTCTCTATAGCTATTACACGATTCAGGTTGGAGATCATCACCTGTGTCGATAAGAGCCCTTGATTTTGCTACGATAGAATCTTAGAAAATTGGCGAAGATGAACGGTGAGGGCTTGGAGAAGCTAGTATGCCACGGGCGTCAACACAGTCTGTGAGTGTAATATCACGGAGTTTGGGAATGATGATTCATAGTTCAAATATCACGCGATGTAAAAGAATATAATAAGACAGGAATCACGGGACAGAAGGCTCCCCTGCGTTGACTATTGCATGGTCTTTCTTTGGAAGAGTTGACATGCCAGCCCAGGACGGCATACCACCACGTCGATCGTCGTTAGTTCGGGGACGACATTTTCTCGTCCTAGGAAGGGAAGGGGGTAGTCAATTGGTTTCTAAAATAGTAGCAGATTAAATATAGATATAAAAACTAATCTCTTTTTTGCCTCTTCAAAGACAAAAATAACATTTATCCAATTTCTATTATTTATCTATACCTACTAAGGTGTAATACATTTATAACAGGCATAGACAATTTAGGAAGTAATCTCCGCCTGAAGAGTATTATTATTAGCATGCCTCACAGCGGTAAATATGTTTAGGAAGATAATTTAACATTAGAGCTTTCAAAGAACAGAATACTTAAACTAGCCACTATTAATTATACTGGCAGCACTGAACTGAATTAAGACCCGGTATGAGAGAAAAGGTTATCAGCTTGACGAAATCTTCACTGGCAATCTCAAGAAGAACGTAACATTGCGGCAGAAGTATGAGCGACTAGAACTGAGTAAATACATCGTTGACGAAATATCTTGTTCACAGACTGTTGTAAACCTCTTGGGAGCCAGTTGCCGGGTTAGGAACTGGAGGAGGGATATAATTGATCACGCCTCCCTCTTCTCCCCCTGCAATAACGCCAGGCTTGTGTTGGTGTGTTGCATTCTGCTTCTGTAGACGCTCAAGAGCCTGCTTGAGCATATCAACCAACATATCGGCATGCTCCGAGTCAGCGACCGTCCAAATCTTCTTGAAAATCTCTGCAGTAACCGTCAGTCGACCTAGTTGAAGCATTTACACAGCCAGGCGAGCGGGTATCTTCTCACCTGTGGTTTGACCTTGCACCACGACAGAGGCTGTTGACAGCGAACTCGCGACATTCGTAATGAAATGGTTCTTCTGCATATTGCTTAGCTGTTTCCAATGATCTGCGCACTGCTGCCAGTCCTGGTCGTCAACTTCGCTCTTGAACCTGACCACCCGGCCCTCCCAGTTCAGGTAGCTGGCGTTGTAGTGCTCTGGTTCTTGGCTCTCATCCTTTCGGAGATAGTTCCGTGCATTCCCGTAATTGTTGATGTTGTGCGCTCCGTCTCGTCTAGTTGGCGTCCAGACTTTCACATTGTCGGCAGGCTTGTTGGTGGGAAGTTGGTCATTGTTGACACCCAGGCGATATCTCTGAGTATCGCCGTACATGAATAGGCGAATTGTGAGCACTGACAGATTAGTCTCGTTCTTAATGCAAAGGGAGTAGAGACAAGTGGGTGGAAACTTAGAAACACACCTGGATCTGGAGATATGTCCCAGCCTGGTACGACATTTGCAGGATTGAACGCTGCTTGTTCGACTTGGGAAAAGAAGTTTTGAGGGTTCTCATTCAATGTGATCTTTCCGATTTTGATCACCTCGGTGCATTGGGAGTCGGGAACGACTTTGGTAGCATCGAAGATGTTGTAATAACCATCACCCTGCTTGGTTGGGTCGATAATCTGGGCATAAACATTCCAGGTAGGCTTGTTATTAGAGTTGATCTCATCATATAGTCGACGCGTCAGATAATCCGGATCTTTACCGGCCATCGTCGCCGCCTCATCAAGTGAGAAATAGTCTTTATCCTGATCAGGCTCAGGATCGGGGACAAGCCTCAGCTTCACAAAGGTTGAGGTCCAGGTGTTAGTGTCCGGGTTCTTTTTAGTAAATGTGTACGTGTTGACACTGGATATCTTCATTCTTGAATAGGACTTGGGCGTCCCTTCGTCACTGAAGATCCTCATCAAGGCGTTGTAACCTTCGGGATGATTGTTGAAGTAGCTGGATTAAATGGTGAGCGATATTAGAACGCTCCTGAGGGGAACTTGATGGGTTTCTTACTCCCAGAACTAAACACAAGTCAGCTAAGAATTTGATAACGATTGAGAGGGCTGAAACGTACCATGTTTGGATCGGGCAAGTTGGTTGCCGGATCGCGCTTCGTAGAGTGGGAAAGACTAGGGAACTTGACGGGGTCTCTGATGAAGAAGATGTCCTTGGCAGTTCAATCAGTGACTGTGCTGAAATCTTCGCAAATTTTACGTTGTGTCACTAACCGGATTCAAAAACGCCCAGTCCAGGTTCCCCTCCTCGGTGTAGAGCTTGAAGGCCGCCCCTTTTGTGTCTCTAACTGTGTCTGGGTAGCCTCGTTCCCCGGCGACCGTAGAGAATCGAGCGAAGAGCCGAGTCTTCTTATTGACGCCAGTCTGGTGAAGAAACTTGGCATCGGTGTACTTCTTGAGATCAGGGGTAGTAAGCTCGAATTCACCAAAAGCGCCCACTCCTTTGGCATGGACATATCTGTAAACAATACGCAGGCGGATGGTTAGCCTCGTGGGAGCGTGTACTTCAAGTTCTTGCGAAGTATTTCATTACCTCTCCGGAATGCGTTCTCGGGTTACATGGGAAAGTGTGTCGATCAGATTGAGATCCTGCATGAGCTGCGAGGCGTATCGGTTTTGGCCTGGCTTCTCGACTTGCTCACCTAATAGCGGATCTCGGATCGGGCAACCTAATAGATATTAGATGTTGACATCTTTAGAGCGAATTTGATTGAACTTACCATTGGACAAGGTGAAGACCCGTTTAGTATCGGCCTGCGGAGCTGGCACGTCAAGTCTTCCTGCGTTAGTGCTTGCCATGGTATGGTCACCTACTCAACCATATCAGCCGTGCTCGTCAGGTTTGTGATGCGGGTTTTGTCTCTGACCTCGGCTTTGAGCCGCGATGGGCCTTTCTGGGAGAATCTGTGATAGTCTTAGTTTATGGGCTTTGGGCTTTCATTGATGTGCACATACGGTCTGACTCGACATATCCGACATCATTGATGTTAAGAGGGAGGTTGAGATGTGATTCTGGGTTGAGGTTCTTGAATGAGGTTGCAAAGAGTATGCTTTCTCTCTGTCTCACGCACACAGAGAAGATGAAGTGTTTCATAGTTTATATAGCCAAATTCCAATAGCCAGTCACCAGGGAGGTGATTGCAACATCTAGCTCACGATACGCTGGAGGGTGCTGAAAACAGCTGGGTCTCTCCAGCAACCTTGCATAGGTAATTAAACTTCTGGAGAATCTCGACGACCTGTGACACCGGAATGACAAAGGACAATAGATTGATCCGTAATAGGCTGGTGCGATATTTCCATAAACTTAGAATGAGAACTTTAGTGTGTGGATTTATGGAGAGAGTGTATTCGGAAGACTAAATGTGAAAATATAGTGGAGGCCATGAACCTAATTGAGAATTCGAAGTTTTGACAAATGAATGATAATCTTATAAACCCTTTTCGAGTTCAATTGCAGGTAAAGATTCCACAAAGGGAGCTGAAGGCATGGAAATATCGGCCTTCGGGAAGCAGTGGAGACTTAGCCGTCAGTCTGTTTTTATTTTTATCAGTTCTGGTCCATTCCTTTCACTCCATTTAAACCTTCAAGCCATGTTTTATCGTTTCATACGAGGGAAGGCTTGCGTGGTCGATTCCATTGTCACCTTTTGTGATCGCAAGCGGCAGGGAGCCGGGGCATAGTGGACTCACTCAAACTTTCTACTTTAGTACACATTCCTGCGGTGGGCTTCGCCAGACAGCTGACAAACACTCCGTAATTTTGGACATTATCACGTTTTGAATTCATCACATAAAACTCGCCGGCCGTCAAGAGAGTGATGCGAAGCTAGAATTATCTAAATCAGCATGTTGGCACATTAGGGCTCGACCGGAATGTTCTAGGAAATCTTACTTTCGACGCCTGAGTACTATACAAAAGACTGGTATGTGACTGTATATACCCACCCTTGTCGGGGATCTCGCTTGCTCGGCTAGAACGGAAGCATTTACTCAGGTGTTACCAGTGATCCATAGATGGTTGAGTCCAGGTGCTACCGATTTACCCCAAGCACTTCTGCTTTCATCTCGGCCAGGCGTCGCATTTCCATTTACTCGCATTGCCCCATGAGTCATATCTGCGTCAAACGACTTAAGCGCCTTGAGTCCCTGTTGCACATCCTCTGCAACCATCCTCCGTTTCCCGTTTTTTTGACACAGCGTACGCCATCCACACGATATTTTTGACATCTCTTCCATTAACCTCCGTACTCGATATCTGCTCAAGAAATTCGTCGCTGAGCCAATCCAGGTTCTGCCCTGCACATGCCCTGACGATGTTGTTTTTCCAAAGGATGTGAAGTGCTGATTTGGAGAGCGGTGGGTATGAAAGAGAGAGATGGATCCGGAAACGGAAGGCACTATCGATTTTCTGGGCACGATTTGTAGTTAGAAAGATTGTGCCCTCAAAATATTCGAGGATCCGTAGTAAGACTGAACCAATCTATGTTTAGCAGCATGTTCACACGAGCGTTTGGGAACTGATGCTATTTGCTGACTTGAAACCAGACTATTTCTTTCCAGCTGTTCGATCGTCCTTTCTTGTAGGAACACATCCGCCTCGTCGATTAAGACAACTGAGTCCCACCTCCTGGCCAAGGCAAGGAGGTTTCAACATGGTCCGCAGGACCGACGAGCTGTCCTGAGCTGATGGCAAAAAGCGGTCGCCTTGTATGATCAGCAATACTTTCTGCAAGGCTGTTAGTACAGCATCATATTGGATTAGGGCACGGTACTAACCTGCAGTCAATGTCTTACCAACTCTAGCTAGTCCGTGGAGAAAAACCAAGCCTTTGCCTTTGCCTTTGACAATATCATCAAAACCCTCGACATAGCCGCCTTGTTGCTGGACAAGAGATTTGATGAGCTGCTTCTTGTCCTCTGACAGCACGAGTTGGTCAAACGCATTGTCATCGAACTGAACTTCCTGAATGTATTCGACCCTAAAGTGGGCCCATCTCTTCCAGACAAGAGACAGCCCAGGAATCTCGTGGCCACAGATGATGAACTCGTCGTCGGAAAAGTTCACACCTGCTGGGGGCCCAATTTTAGAAGGCGCAAGTATTTCGTCCAATTCCGGCACATAAACACTGGTGTTATTGTTGAATTCTTTTAGGTCGATCATGATACGATGTTGGACCTGGACGATTAGCTGGGTTTAAATAGAGGGTATGGAAAATGCACTTACATGTTAATTGCTTTTTTCATTGTGGTTGTAGAATCTGGCCGGCCCATCGTAGAACCTACGGTGCGTGCCGCACAATGAAATGAACTTTTTCCCTCGGCGAAGTACATCCCGCCGTATGTGCTCCTCTTCTGGGTGATGTTGAAGAGGAAAAGCCTCTAACTGGGTTAACGGCTAAGATCCGTCGTACCTTTCGATAAAAATTCTAACTTGGATGAGACCAAAATCCTCACCGTCGAAATCGATGTTCTCAAATTCCAAGTGCACAATATGCGTAGAGCCCGGGAGGTAAGGTGCGAAATCCATTACTGGTCAAAGCATGTGAAAATCAACAAGCGCTGGTTGTTTGAGGACAGCCGCGTACTGAAATCAGCGACAAAGATGCTGGGTCTACCAGGCTTGATATATTACTAGCTGACTGTGTGCTGGATTGGGGGAGACCCGGTGTGCTGGAGAGCCTCCAAAATAAAACAGGTTGTGTTATTACACCCGTACAGCCGATTGGTGCGGGATAGAGCTGTCACATCTTCGTGTTTGCTTTTGGGTTGCCTTCCGGTTGCCTCTTGGTTGCCTTCCTGTATACCTTCCTGTATGCCTCAACAGCTAGGACGATGGACGGTCAAAGATGAAGCCAGATGTTTGCGTAAGCTATTGACTTTGGGTTTGAGGCGGGGTGTCTTGCTATTAGATTGCATAGGTTCCATGTCAATCGCTTCCGGTATCTATAATTCTAATTGTCTCTACCACCCTCGAATTGACACTTTTGAGAACCTTCGGGGCCTAGATCGAACACTACAAGGCAACTCGAACTTGTCTGGCCTGACTGATCGCCGACATTTCCCCTGGTGTTTCAATCTCTTATTCGCTGAATGAGAGATTTCTATACATCCTGGGATACTACACTTGGCCTTATCTAACTCACTGCTACGATCGATGAAAGGCCGGCTATGATTTTGAAGGTGTCTAATCAAGCATAACAGTAGTGAAGAACCTGTGGCCAACCTTCATAAATTAAACCAGGACTCATTCAACCTGCTTCCACATCTTCTCCAAAACACCAACTCTTGCAATAGCTGCAGGTCCCGCCGCTGCTGCCCCAACCTGCTGGATTTGACGATCGGCCATCGCCGCCTGCGCCAACTGCGCGTTCCCATATCCATAACCAACGTAGTTAAAGTTTGTCGAGTTCAAGTTTCCTGCTGCGCTGAACGTCACGGCCGCTAGACCCAGAGTTTGTGCTTGACCAAGAGCGTGCTTGGCTGCTGCTAGCATTCTGTTCATCTCGGGGACGGTCTGCACATATATTTCGCGACGCCGTCGTGTGAAAGAGAGAAAAGAGGCCAGGTCTTGGTTTTGACAGGCTTCTTTGTATAGTTGACGCATGCGCGGTGAATAGAGATCACAAACTCGGGATTCTGCAACGTGATGACCTTTCATGACGAAGTGTTTCTTCAGATTGGTGTTCTTGGCCACGAGAATGTAGCATTCTTGACAGATGTGAACGGCTTCCCATCCCCACCAGCGTCGGTTCTTGGTGAGGTCTTGATCTATCTTGGGACAAAGTGGTGCTGTACTGAGGTCCGTTACCATGTTGGCGAGTGGTCGCCAGTCGTTGATGTAAGCTGATTGGGCAAAGGTTTGCAACAGAACAAACGCTCGCGCGTAACCATAGATATTGAACGAACACAGACGAGCTTCACTGGCCCCGACAAAGTGTTTAGGTTTGAAAAGATGAGTCATGCGCATACTCGCGATTGTTCCTGCCATGCATGCTCCGCAAATGTCGAACTCAGGAGGATCACTTGGTAAAGTGAACCACGTGATACCTCTTGCGCCTTGAGTATTGCATGGCTGTTGCTGTGAAACAGCTTGCAGTGTATGCCAGAACATGGAATACTGACCATAACTAACTGCGCGAGTCATGGGGATGAGAATATTAATCTGACTCATGGAGCATGTCGTTTGTTGTGCAGGATCCATGCGAGTGGCTTGGAATGACACACTCTCCGGTGACTCGTGGAAGTAGTCCCAATAGCATGCCTCACAGATCAAGAAGCCAGGGGAGACGCGAGAGGACCAGAACCACGTCCTGTCTGGTGTAGAGATGGCCTGGGCTCTAGGACACGCGGGTAGCTGCATCCTCTTCCAGAATGCCGCAACGAAAGCCGCCCAGTTGTTGTGCATCGCATGAGCCTTGAGCATGCGGCGTACGTACCAGAGATTATGGTCGCAAGTGGCAGGACCTTGGGGCGTATGTAAGCTGAATCGGTTGCCAAACGAGAGATGCTTGATATGGTCCTCGTAACAAGGTTTGCAGATTGCCATCTCTGGTCGATCAGGTGGATAGTACCATTCTTTGCCCTCGATTGACTTATCCTCCGCACAGTGACCTAGCTTAGGTCGCGTGGCCATGAAGGTTAGCATGTTATCAAGACTAGAATTTGACAATGCAGTGGGCCATAGATGTTCTTTGACGCGGGGGGACCCAAAGAAACATTGCCGTTCCATCTATCGTCATGCCACACTGGCATGAAAGACTCTCGGAAAGAGGAGTTGAGAATATAGTTGCTGTAGCAGCGGCTGCAAATCGTGAAGTCGTTGTAGGCAGTGTAGATGAACCAGTGAAGTGGTAGTGTGAAGGGCATGTCGATGCATTCTGTCACAGGTTGTATTCCTAACGGCATAGCGATGTTGGCTGCCCTGCCCGAGGCACCCGGGTTGGGGCGATTCTCAGTTTGTCTATCCATTGGAACGCTCGTACTCGAAGGTGATTCTGCAGCAGGGTGCTGGACTTGATCAAGGTTTTGTTGCTGCTGTTGATATTGCAATGGTTGGGAATGCGAGACTGTTGGATGTGAACCTTCCAGTTCCACTGGTCGTGGGCGGGTTGGAGGCGGAGGGTATCCCTGATAGCTCTGTTGAGGAGTTGGATATTCCGGAGTATTTCGGCCTTGCGGTGGATAGTATCCTGCGGGTTGCTGTGCCTGTTGTTGTTGTTGTTCTTATTGTTGTTGTGGTTGTGGTTTTAGGTCCCTACCAACCTGTTTTACCACCTTTTCAGCCTCAGAGAGGAACTTGAAAAGTCGGCCCATTGGGAGCCTAATGCCTCTACTGTTTTCCTTTTAAATACGATGAGAGAAGCTAATCAGCGGAACACTTCCGCTCTTATACCTTGCGTGCCCTGCCCCACCGATAGCGATCCGTGCCGACGTTGCCGGCTGAAGAATGTCTTTCGTTCACTGTTTAGACTAGGACTAGCTCGATTCGACTGACAGGAATGACTTGGGTGGAGACGGACTGATGATAAATCCCGTGAGCAAAATGCTGACCTCGCGTAGGTATTTTAATGTCTGTCCATGCGTTATTTTTATCTCAATCACAGCCTCAAACGGGAGAAGTGTTACCTAAATCAAGACTCAGAGCTCATCATGAGGCTCTTGTGAATCTGATGGATTTTGATTGATACACAGATTCTGAAAATCTTATTTCTAAACCGTCATTTCTTCATGCTTCAACAAAGCGTTGCCTCAATGGCTATGCGACAGTACTTGTATTGGTATGTTCAACAACATAATGGAAAATTGACTAGAGAAGCAAGTTAATTAAAGGATGTGCGTGAAAACCCCAACAGATAAGCTTGGCTGAAAAGTCGTTTCCTTGTACCGTCTTTTAAATGGTAATCATAGCCATTGGTCAAATTTCCCGATATGTAACTAGCCTGGAATATTGATTCGGCGAATTTCTTAACCGATGTTCCGCTGATATGGTGCAGTCTTCATCTATTCTGGATGATACGTTAGGTGTTGTTTCTAGAGGGTGTCAGGGAACATCTTGCGGGAGAGCTTCCCGACGCAACAGTATGCCCAATTTACGAAAGCTGACGGAATCGGAGGATAAGATAATTATTAAATATATCCTCAACCTAAATAGGTGATTATTTCCTCTCTAGCTTTATAATATAAAAGATATAGCTAATTAACTGCTTGCTAACTGTAACTTACCTCTAGTTAGTAAATACTAAGCCTCGAACTTTATTAAGTAATAACTAGAAATTAAGATGTATTATATACTTATATATAATATTAAAGGGCTAAATATAAATATTAAAGGATTATTTAAAGGTAGTTTTATTTTAAAAAGAATATTATTATAATATAGAATATTAAAAAGCTAGATATTTATAGTTTAAGTAAAATACAATTTATAATTAATATTATTTTAAGTGGAATAATTATAATAAGTAATAAATAATATAAAAACTAAAAATAGCTTAAGAAGAAAATAAAAAATAAAATACTATAAATTTTATAAGTTAAGTTATTTTTTATTGTAATATAATTCTAACTATATAAAGAGATAGCTGCTTTAATCTCCTTAAATACCTCACACCCGCCGAATCTCGCAGACAATTCCGCTCACAACCCAGGCTGTGCACCAAGTCCCTTTTGAGTAGTCCCAACTAGAAACACTCATGCCCTGATCGTTACTCAGGCTGCCCGCCTGGTTCTTCCGCTCGATTATCTGTTTCACGTTGCCTCAGTTGACGCCGCTAACCCGTCTGCCAAGTCCAATCCTGCCGAAACCTCCGTCCGTCGAATCCTCGGCATTTACACTGCCCAACTGTTCGACCGGTTCCTGGCACTCTCATTTCCTAGCGAGCAGCATCTGCATATGATAACTGGATTTGGCTCTCGCGTTGGAGGGTTCGCAACTGCCGGCCTACCGGTCGGAGGACTAAGCTGGAGCGGCGGGGACTCGGACTCGGCACCGCAGCCTCTGGGATGCTTGGATACCACACGCCCGGATAGACTGGGACAGCGGTTACTTAGCGGTCGAGACTCTCATTGGGCTGTACATACCATGGAGCCCCCCCAGGCCCGCCTAGTCTCTCAGATTAATGTCCAGGCCCTCACTGCATCTAGGATTACGGTCGAGCTCTTCCTCTACGAGTGGCTTCGCTGATCGCAGCGAGAATTCGTTCGGGGGTAGCATTGTAAAGCAGAGGAGCTAGCCAAGAGGGTGGCCCGTCTCGCTGCCGAGGAGATCGCACGGGCATATCATCAGCACCTCGTTGCTGAACCTGCGGTCGTACTGGAGTCGGGTCCAGCCACGTGCTGGGATCACTGCGTTACGAAGTCTTACTAAAACAATAAGTGGGACTTGATTCAAAACAATAAGTGGGAATCATACCAAAACAAGAAATAGCTCCGAATTGGGCGGGATTTGTTATTTTCCTCCCCCAGCCTCCCTGCTTCTTCCCGTCCGCCCAACCACCGCCCTTGGGCCTTTGTGCCCTCGGCAGGGATTCCCCCCCCGCCCCCCCAAAAAAGCATAAAAAATTATTACCTAGATTACAAGCTTTATACTGTAGTACAAATAGAGAACTGTTTTGGGGTTTCAGAGTGGTCAGTCCCCCCAATTGATCCCTGTTTCCTCCCCTACCCCCGTCCAAGCGATTTCCTCCGCTTTCTCCCATCCCGCCCACAATCAAAGTTGCCTGTTTGATACCCGACCACCAGAGACTCTCAACATCGAAAATACAATGAGAAACGTGTGAAATGGGTTCTCAGGGCGAAAAGTGAGATTCATACTGGTTCGAGCCGCGCTCCGTGGTTCAAGCGGCGTGTGAGAACGCCAATGAATATGGTCACCCACCGTCCCGGAAGTGCAAGAAAAGCGAAAGCCATAAACATCTTGAACCCTCTCAGACAACGGAATTAGAGGTGTGGAACAAAATATAATTTTGCAACAAGATGACGCTCTGGCTTTGCGCTTTTCTTTCGCTTTTGTCCCATTTCTTGTTGCCACACCCCGCTCCCGCTAGGTGTTTGTGTATGCAAAACGTATGCGTGAATGTATCCAGACGAATGGGTGCGGACGATTTCCTGCTTATCTTCTCTTGTCGTCTACACTCTGCTCGAATCTCTTTCGGAACTTCCCCTAGGGTAAGACACGGGTTTCAAGCAGGGTACCCGTAAAAGCATTGTTCACACCGGACCTGCGTAGTACTCCAGACCCCGCTTCTTGAGCTGCTTGGCCTTGGGAGGTGATCGTCTCTTTCGGTTGCATTCCTCTTCCTCGATAACAGGCACCGCGGCAGGGATGAACTCGACGCCGCGGTTGCGGCTGTTGGGCCGGGCGTGAAGCTTGCGGTGAATATTGAGGTTGTCTTGGCGGTTGAACCGATCTTTACCGCAGAACTCGCATGAGAAACGGTTGGGGCCTTCTCCGTGAGAACTGCATAATCTGTTAGTTCAATGGGCTTCGGCGATGATGATGAGTCATAGAACATATCCGAAAACTTACGTTTGCTTGTGTCGTTTGAGGTGCTCTGTACGTCGGAACGCCTTGTGGCAACTGGGATAATCACACTTGCACATAGCCCTCTGGACCACATCCACAGGGGCAGAGTCGGGCTTGACGGATGGCTTCCTAGTTGTTCGGATCTGAGCATAGCGAAGCTCGGTCGTGTTGCGCTGAATTTTGTTCACCATCATCTTCCGCTGAGCTCGCATCTGCTTTGGCGAAGTCGGGTCGTGGAAGTGACAGGGAGACATTGACTGGTGGTCGATGTCAAGCACCTCGTAGTTGCCGGGAAACTGCTCTTCTCGGGGGAAGGAGATCAAGCTGTCGCTGGGGCAGGACCAGGATGAGTAGGTATCAGCGGCCTCGGAACCCGAGAGCATCTGGGTGGGCGTCATCATGAAGGAGGTAGCGCCAATGACAGTCTCAGGAAAGCTGCCATACATGTCAAAGGAGTTCGATGGTGTTAAAGAACCCATAGAGCCGTTCTGTTCCAAGTTCATCTCCGTGTAGTCGAAGCTCGTGGGCTCCCCCTTCACGGGAGTGTTGGGTGGGGTGTTGGGGAAAGGCATGAAATTGCCCATTGTTGACGGAAGAGCCAATTCAACACGATGAGAGCCGTTGCTGTAGGAGCTGTCAAATTCCATGGTTGACAACTCGTGGGGGCTGCAGGACACGGCAGTAGCGGCTGGAAGTGTTTTGTGTCGAGGTGTAGGAGTGAAAGGGTCGTAAGAAGAGGAGGCGGAGGAGACGCTTGTGGAGGTGAAAGGGTATGGCATGGGCTGACTGTACAAACTGAAGCTGCCGTCCATATCGAACCGGAAGTCCGACTTGAATTGAAGGACCATTGTGAAGAGGGATTTTATGTGTATGATCGAAGGAATAAGGTAGTTTGTGTAAGTGTTGTGTGCGGATTCTTCGAGTCCAACAAAGAGACGTGATGCAACAATGTTCAAGATCCGTTCCGAAGAAGACTGAAAGGAATCTCCTCAAACAGCTGCCCACATCCAAACTACTGCAAGTCGTAGTGGTGATTCTTGTCGATAATGATTTTTTATTCAAGAAGACGGACCGCAGCTTGAAGATATACCGTCGAGATTGAATGAATAGTGGAGGAAAATGCTGAGGACACTGAGACATACAAGCCGTAAATCCAACCCTGGTAGATTGCAAAATGGTGGTACTGACACAAAGGGAAAGAGATAGAGAGATGTAGTCTACCCGGTGGGTTGATCTAGCCTGCGGACGTTAGACTCTCCTCTCTCCTCGCCGGAGAGGTGGTGTCAAAACCGGAACTTCGTCAAAAAAGGGCCAGAAATCTCCACTTTAAAAAAATGGGTAGTATTGTCTGGCTTATTTTGTCATTCTGTATAATTCTAACTTGGTGGACAGTCAGTATGCATGTGGCGCGGTTAAGGGTTTCAATACCACCTCTCCGGTGAGGAGAGGTGAGAGTCTAACGTCCGCCGGCCACTTTGATTAGCCCACTGGGTTTTAGTGTGGAATGTGGTCGATTAAGCAGGGCGGTTCAAGCGAGAGGCGCGTAGCCCCACCGTAGGCGAGCTATTGCTCGAGCTACTGCTCGTATAGGCTGATGTTTTGGAGGGATTGATATCGTCATACGAGCATGGGAATGCATCTGTGGAGCGAAAGGGCTCACGCCCAAGCAAGAAGCCAGATCGAGGCCCTGCATAAACTGGGGAGTTAGCTAGATCTGACGCGAGCCTCCTCTATCTTCTTCTCCCCCAGATTGTAAGGGCGCTGGGGCAACTAGCGAGCCTATAAAGATGTGTCCGGGCGCGTCTGTGGGGGACAAGTGATGGAATAGAGGTGATGGACCTCGAAGGTTGATGCTAGATATTCCTAATGGAGCCAGGGTCGCAACCCGACTCCATCCTACGGCTCTTCCCGCGGATTTATGATCGCCTAGTGATCCTTGCACTCTTGCACGAACCGCTCCGGCCATGTGTCACCCCTGAATCCACTGAAGTTGAGTGGATTGCAACCCTGAATGGAGCCGACGGAATGTGACAAGAACTCAGAACAGACAGCGATGTAACACTACCGACTAAAACACCGTGAACGCAAGACAGGGCCATCTCGCTAAGAGGATCAGTCAGGGCCAGATTGTGCCTTTTTCCTACCTCCGTAACGCGTTTTACGTCTCACTGTCGCGAGGGATAATTCTCCATCCAAGCTAATCCTTGTGGGTTCGGAGGCCCAGCTTGCAGCTCTCGGAGAAAGGCAAGAAGCGAGGTATAGTTCTATCTCTTATAGGCAGGGGCTTTTCCGTTCAAATCGGAGACGTTTTTTTTTTTGCTTACGCACTGCGTAGAAAGACCCCTTGTCGAGTCGCTTAGGGGATTTCAGTCAAGTTAAATTACACTCTCCAGCATTGTCAAGGTTAGTGGTTGGCTCTGATCAGGAGGGAGAGCGATTATCGTGGTGGAAAGTGGGGCCGGACGTACCGACTCAGAGTTTGTACGGGAGCATTGGGGCCAACTTCCATAATGAATGTCGACGTCAACCGTATGACGTGTTGGATTAAATGCATTGAGGATGAGGATGAGGTTTCTAAGTGCCATGACTTTCCCTCGAGGTCTATCTTCTCATCAGTGTGAAGAAAAGGTACGATGCATGCGAGAAACCGGACTCAACGGTGGCTAGTGTAGGGTTGGCCCATAGGCGAGGAAAGATATCACGGACGTCGGCGAGATTCCAGATTGCCGTGACGGGGTAATGCAAAATTCTTCGTCCAGCTGCACTATGTGTTGCGACAGGGGTGATCTAGACGCAGACTTTGTGTCCCGCGGCTTCCCGTCTCTTCATCGCAGTCCGTAAAGCTCGCGATATTGTTGGAGTGACTAGATACGCCGGATCTTCCGACAGCATCCCGCTGGAAAGTTGTTTAACGTGGTTGAGAGGCCCTGCTGTCAAAGGACCGGTAATCTAGTGCAGTCGAGATCCGAAGACTCGGCGCTTATGACCGTTTGCAGGAACAGACGCGCGTCTCGATCGTTGCCAAAGCTCCAGCGCAGGCTGGGATGGTGGGCCATCCTGGTTTGAGGGGAAGGACCTGGTTACCTCATGGCACTCGATCACCTATGAACATACGGAGGGACCTTTTAATGTCGCAATCAAGCTACAGAAAAGGGAATGATCACTCCTCTTGCCGGTCGCGTTATTATGGTCCATATCTCCGTCTAACATTTAAAAGTCTTATCCAGAAGAAAAAGAACCTTGGTGAGTCAACTAATCATTAGGTACCTTACCTTAGGTACGAGGGTAAGAATACTAAGTACACTAAGTACTTCCTGATTCTATAAGCCCTAAAGGATAGCAGGTTACAGCGACCGCTAGATCCTGACCAGCAGCAACTACTACCCCAGAAGTTACAGCGGCCGTAGCAGATAACTCAATAAGACTGTTACAGCCTCGTGTGTCTTAGGTAACTGATAGGGATAAATAGATGTGGCGCTACTAGTGCTTGGATAAGACTTTTGAAAGAGTCCTCTATAGTACCCTGTGAGGTTGTGAAATCAAGAACCTTGGTGACAGTCAATCTTACTGTGAGGCAAGTTCACATGTGTGTGTTACTATCGACTTTGGAAATCACACTGTCTTGTTCCAATCGAGCCCAAACCCAGGATCAACTCTTGAAAAAATACAAGACAAAATGCCTTGATCCCAAGCGATAAGATAGCCCCGAGGAAAGCTCCGGCAGCGGGAGCAAGATCTTACCACGGGCTAATCTGGAATTTGAGCTAACGCCTAATTTGTCCTCGTTCCATAGCTGGTTTGTATTAATCTGCATTTCTTTTCCCGGTTCGGTATAGCTGCAGTTACCTTCGATATTATTGGTGAAGCGCTACGTAATACAAAGTTGACAGCTGGTGCAACTCCGAAACACGGAGCTGAAATAGGCACGTGAGAGAGGTTCGAGTCCTTGCTCACCTGTGTATATCCGGCATAATCGCAGATTTCAATTTCAATTTGTGTGGGTATTAGGGCAATGCATCTCCACGGTCTGCATTCTGATCCACGCCTTCTTATCCGCTCGTACGTGTCATCTACTTCCTGTCATATTGTCTCTGCTTTCAACTCCATACCTCGCCTTTAAACCCCGATTCTTTTGACGAATCCAACACCACGATGGATATGGATATAGACGAGACGACCTTGCGTCTAGTTATCGAGCTTCAGCTACAAGACATTGAGAGCCTTGCCGTGTCCACCAAGGGTAAGCAGCGCGAGGGACAGCAACCAGACAGTATCGTGGCAACAGATGCCTAGAAGGAGGAGCTCGAACTCGTTCGGCAAACTGCTCACGATGCTATGCTGTGTCGAAGCATCGCTGATGCCGTCCGTCAAGATGGCGATGCCATCACGCTATTTGAGTCGAACGAGCAGCAGGCACGTGAGGATAGGCTCACTGCATAGCGAGTACATGCCGGCGGAAGTGTTAATAACACGCTGGGTCGTTCGCGAAGTAACTCCATGCAGAGTTCCCTTTCGCACGTGGACAATGAGTTGTTTGAGAAAATGCTCGCTCTCAGCGTGCGTGACGAGCCAGGAGAGTCATCGCAATGGGCTGCCTCGAGAAAACAGGAACTGGGTCAGTGTGACGTCTGCACCGAACAACGCACAGCCCATCTTATCACCGAGCTACCCTGCGATCACAAGTACTGTCAAGATTGCGTCGTCCGGCTCTACACCGACGCCTTGACCGGCGAGTCTCTCTTTCCACCACGCTGTTGCAGACAACCAATCCCAATTGATCTCGCCAAGCCTCTACTCCCTCCGAGGCTTGTTGGCAGGTTCAGGGCCAAAGAGCAGGAGTTGAACACTCCTAACCGTACATATTGCTACAGGCCTGCTTGCTCGACATTTATCTCAGTTCAATTTTTGTCGCCGACAAAGATACATGTCCCAACTGCAAAGCGACGACTTGTGTGACTTGCAAAGCTGCCGCGCATCAGGGCGAGGACTGTCCAAGTGACGAGACTACTCAGCAGCTTCCAGAACTCGCCCAGCAGCAAAGTTGGCGACAATGCTACTCCTGTCATCGGCTTGTGGAGTTAAATCTCGGCTGCAATCACATCAGTAAATCCGCCCCTCCTTCGTTCAGCTCTGAGAAGTAAGTGTGGCTGACTTTCATGTCGCAGCTTGCAAGTGCAAAGCCGAATTCTGTTACGAGTGCGGACGCAGGTGGAAGACGTGCCGCTGTGAGCACTTTCGCGAAGACAGGCTGATTGCTCGCGCCGATGCAATCATCGATCGAGACCCCCATGCTGCAAACTTGACCGGTCAGCCCCGAGAAGAAAGGCGACGACGAGAGATGCGTAATTTGGTTCAGAACTACGAGTGTTACCATCGGAATTGGACGTATCGTGGCGGCGGGCACCAGTGTGAGGAATGCCACGACTGGCTTCCCAATTACATTTTTGAGTGCAGACAGTGTCGTATTCAGGCGTGCAACAGATGTCGCCACAATCGCCTATGAGGTTTTGTCAATGGGACTTCGAATAGTGGGCTAGAACTTGGAAGAAGAAATGGAACAAGGATGAATAAACAAAAAGATCAAACATACTGACGCTACAGGAACCGCAATGTATATCAAACCTAGTACTCCATGAATGTCGATACTACCGCCATGGAAGACCTGAAAGAACGCCTCGAGATCGTCCGCATGATTTATATGAGGACAAATCCCGTATCTGCACACCGTCAATTTACTTGGAACACAACACAGATGGAAGGTGATGTTTTACCAGAACGGCAGTTTGAGTCCAAGGACGCCATATTGCAAGGTTGAACCTTCTGGTAGCCCACTGAATGAGCCGTCCTGGCAGCTATTAAGAAGTAGTGTGCCTATATCGCCGAGGTGAACAACCGCGCTGTGCTGGCAATTATTCCAGCGGTTGAACAAGTTTACATAGAATATCCCGACTATTGAGACTCACCTGAAGAGGAGGAATATAAGGGCTTTAAGAATCTCAACCACCTCGTTAACGCACCCGAGGGTAATATATAACCGCCCATTGAGCAGCTATTTGATATTCTTATGCATTGGGATTTTATTATGCACCAAGTCTCCCTCGACCGCACACCAGTAAATACTAATCAAGAATATCAGATCGCCAAGTGTGAGATATATCGCTCAGGCATCCTCAAGGGCCTTGAGCCTCTCGAATATCCTACTGAGCAGTAGGTATTGCCGGTGAATTTGAGATCCTTATGCGGCACGTCGACAGCCTCGAGGGGCATGAATGGATTTCGTTCCGGGAACAAACTGAGCGCCTGCTAATATAGGCAGGCTGGAAACTGAATGGTATCTTAGTATTGTCTGAATCGATTCAGAGGAAGGTTCATATGGGACCAACTATCCTCGATTAGGTAGGTAAGGCTATTGGTCCTCTGTATAAGGTAGGATATAGCAGGGGGGCGGGGTTTTGTTTTGCAGTGTGGATGCTCGTGAAACTCCCAAAGTATGATTCCAGACTAAACTATCAAAATATTTACAAGGCGCCTCTCGGTTTAGTAGTAGCAGCTGTATTGGCCGAACCATGCTGCAGCATGAACTCGTGAAAAACTTGGAGATCATACTCTGCAGTACATTGCAGGTATTTCGAGCGCCTTCCTTCTTCCGTGTTGCAAACTTCGACAATCCTTCTTGATATCAAGGCAAACTCCGGGGAATACTTCGCAACACCAAGCCAGCCTTGTTGGCCAGGAGCAACCTGATTAATGGCAATGGACCACAGACGCTCCCACCGATTTAACGCGCGCAACAAAACGGAACCAAAACTCCTTGGCAGCATATTAGCCCGGTAGTTGAAGAGTACAAACTGAAATGCTATTTTAATGGGGGTTAGTACAACTCATTCGGGTGACTCGATGGCAGTCCAATACGCACCTCCAATAGCAGCATAGAGATGGAAAACGGTCAGACTTTGGTAAGCAGCAGTTGAGTTATCCTCCCAATAGTCATCTAACAAAGCTGCCACTATATCCTTCATGGATGGAGATTGCAAAAGCGGTTCTCCTTCGTTCTGCTCTGCTGCAAAGCTTGTTGAAGAGTCGGCATCCCACAACTCATCTCGGCAAGGGAGATCGCCAGACATCTCCGACACCGTCGTATTCGGTGGGCTATTGCAAAAAAGAGCCAGCAGTCCATCGGTGAAGAAAGCCCATGCCACGAGTCTGGTGCATGACTCTCGGTACGCAAAGGCATGCCAGTCGGTCTTCAGCGTTGGCGAGTAGGGTTTGCTATTTAACATGCCTAGTCTTCTCAAAGCGTCCACGAGTGCTGGTTGTCGTTTAGTAATAGCTCTTTGACGAGTGTCACCGTCGTTTACGCCGATTTGGAGGATGATCATCAGGTACGCAGCTTGACACCCCTCAAGCGCTAGGCGAGATTGGTCTCGACCATGACATTGCTTCAGCCGTCTGAAGATATATTTCTCTGCCAGTTTCTGTATGACCCCCACGGCAGGAGCAAATTCCAAAGACTCTGCCGACTTATAGGAGTAGGCCAGGCCACATAGGGCGATTGCTAGGAGCAAACCGGGGTCTACCTTGCTCGGGTCGAAAGTCGGCCAGTGTATCATCCTAGCTAGCAGCTGCTGCCTGCGGAAGAAGAACGTTATGAGCCTATGGAAACTGGTGCAAGTAAAGAACGCATTGAAAGAATCCTGGAAGGTAACGTGCTGAAAGTTTGACTCGCTGTCGATCAATTGCTGAAGGTCGGCTTCCAAGAGACAGACTTGTGCTGCGAGGCCGTCGTTTGGAGTAGCAGGCAGCGTTATGGCTACATCTCCAAAAGATCCAGTGTCATAAATACCATCGCAATCCAAGCCGAAAGATGGATCGATGAAGCTCAAAAACAAAAGCTGCGGGTCGATGGTGTCATGGCCTGCGTTGTTGACGGAACACTGATCCCAGGCCGCTGGCGTCGCTGGATCACGTTCCGGTTCTCCAGCAACCAGCACATCGTTGACAAAATTCACCCTTGGGTCAGTGCAGTTAAGCAGGAAACGTAACCCGGAGAAGGTCCCGGTGAGTTGTGGACGGTCTTTATTCTGGCCGGATCCCCGTAAGTGCGCTGGATCCGTGCAAAGACGTGCGTAGGAGCAAGCCAGATTTCGGGAGGAGCATCTCTGGCACGGTATCTTCGCATTGCACGAGACCTTGATACGCGAACATGCGTCACAGGCGTGTAACTTCCTACCGCGCCTCGCTTCTGGCGGCAGAGGGCGATTCCCCTTAGCTGGGCAGTTCTTTGCGTGCCGTCGAGCGCCGTCCACCCGACCAAAGGTTCGGTTGCAGAAAGGGCATGCGGTCCGGTCAATTGAATTGGCGTGCGCAAACGGAAGTCGACAGATCAGACACTCGGAAGCCTCCGGTGAAGCCATGTCTCGGATCGGCTCTGGTGACGTGAGCAGTGGATGAGTCGAGACAGTGTCAAATTCGATGAGTGTTTTTCCCGACGCTAGAAGACATCACAGTGGGGCAACCAAACAAACGGGGGATGACGATGTGTGAATTTCCCGATATCCATCTCCACCTGCTGGCTGCTCGTGTAGAACGTATAAATAGGGATATCAGGATCACGTTTGGGGGCTTATATTCCTCGCGTTTTTCAGGTCGGGCGTGGGAGTGTATCCAGCCATGTTTCTCTCGAAGGCAACGAATCGTCAGTACACCCACAAGGCATCGCTCACCCAAGCATCACACTCACTCACTCACTCACTCACTCACTCACTCACTCACTCACTCACTCACTAATCATGATATATTTAGCCAAAATGATTGTACCAGTGCGTCACCTTGTAGCCGCACGACTCATCTCGTACCCAAACTCGATCGTTCATTCCAGCCCTCGCGATCGTCGGCCCTACTCAGATGCGGTGCGCGAGAAGACAAGTTCGACCACACAAGTCATACCTCGAGAGCTTAAACCAACTAGCCTCGTAGAACATGTTCTGTACGAACCCCTTGATACTGCCAGATCAAATCCAACAAGGACGAGAATTCTGACCGAAATCGTCTTCAATAATTCAGGACCAGGATGGACCAACTTGTCAACTGGGCAAGGAATGGCTCCATGTGGCCGCTGTCGTTTGGCCTCGCGTGCTGCAGTATCGAGATGATGCACGCTTCGATGCCACGATACGACCAAGACCGCTTGGGAATCATCTTTCGCGCCTCTCCCCGCCAAGCCGATGTCATGATTGTTGCTGGCACCGTCACGAATAAGATGGCCCCAGCGGTTCGGCAGTGCTACGACCAGATGCCCGATCCGAAGTGGGTAATCAGCATGGGCAGCTGTGCAAATAGTGGCGGGTACTACCATTACAGCTACAGTGTCGTCAAGGGCGTGGACCGGATTATACCCGTCGACATTTACGTGCCCGGTTGTCCGCCGACGTCCGAGGCGCTGTTGTATGGTGTATTTCAGCTTCAGAACAAGATACGGCGGTCGAGGACAACTAGAATGTGGTATCGCAAATAGTAGACACGGTGCCATGTTGGGCCGAGAAGAATTGGATTGAGTCTCGAGTTCAGCAACATCGAGCCTTTCTTCCCATCTCCCATCACTAGATCCGAAAATTTTCCAACATGTCTTCGCTTAGGACGATTCTCATCGTTGGCGCTATGGGTGCGCAGGGCATGCCGGTCGTTCATGCCCTCGCTCAGTCGGGCCGTTACGCAGTCCAAACCATGACACGCTCGGCAGAGTCACACCCTGCCAAGGAGATTGCATCGCTGCCCAACATCTCGCTTTGCGTCGGTGACTGTTTGGACGTGATGGACCTAAACCGTGCCTTCAAAGGTGTCCACAGTGCGTTCATCAACACCAATGGGCGCAGTACAACTGACAGCTGAGTTTGACAACCACCGGGCAAGATCTCGTTGGACAAGGTCCTTGTGGTATTCGACGATCTCCATCTAGTAATGGTTTTTTGGGACTCGAAAACAGCCTTGCTCCTCGAGAAAGGCAAAGTCTTGAAGAGAGATGGCGTGGATATTGGCGAGGGTGATGAAAGGGTGGCAGAAGTAAACGCTCTCGGTGTCGGACGCTGTTTAGTAGCTCGCGGGATGTCCATCATCGACAGGGATCGTCGGTGGAGCTAGTGGATTTGTCGTCGGATTTTCAGACCGCAAACCATTTTGCGAAGCTGTCCATCGTTGTGGTCAGCAAGGTTGGTGCATGTTTTTGAATTGTAGGCCAACATACCGTCCATGCGCGTGAGTTACGTCTCTTCTGTTCTCAAGACAGGAGTCTCTCGAGTACTTCAAGTACCTTGGCTATCTAGGATCAGTCCATCGTCCTGTTCAACAACGGTTGTGTCGAGCCCGTTGTCGTGTGGCTCCTGGTTGGGCTGGTTGGAAGGGACAAACGACTGGCCGCCATCCGCCGATTGGCAATACAAATATGGCTTGCACAGCGGGTGCTCTCTTGCGAGGCGTGCGTGAGATTTCTTTGCCCTAGTGTTTTTCCGGTATCAGGTCCTGAAGTTTCTCAACCGAGCCTATTTCAACTGGGCAGGTGGAAATATGTTGAAGGCTGCATGGTGGGAGTCCTGGGAGTCCCGTTTGGTAATACCATGCGTGATGTCGGTAGCAGGGAACTACTGACCAAGCACAATGTATAGTCGCATTAAACTGTGTGCATTTGCGATAGCTTCATCTAAGAAAAGAAGGCGGCGACTTGCTGCAAGCTAGATTCACTTTATGCCGTTAGGGAAAGCATTGCCCAGGTGAATGCTTAACTTATGTAGTTTCTCAACTCCGTTGGCTGGTATCACCCCCTACGTGTACGATGTTTCACTGGCCCCATATCCTTCAGGAGAAATAGGGGGAGCTGAATAACTACGAAACCATCGTTGCTCTACCCTGCCAACCCGTATCTGAGTAGCACGAACCCGCTCCGAGTATTGCGTAATATAAGAAACTAGGTTGATCGAGGCGCCATTTACTAGTCAAGGGTTTCATTCGAGAAGAACGTACATAGAAGTCAGATCAGAACTGCGATTCCTCTATCCACCCAGTCCTTGAGTACTGGTCGCGGCACCCAGAATAGCCGACCTTTCGCTTCCACTCTTCCACGCTCTCTACGCGATTGGGAAAAACGCGATCCATCATCTCGTAGTCTCCTCTGACGAGACCTTTGTCCCCTGTCCTGGCCTTGAAAGGATTCCAGCAACTCGAACTTGCCGGCACAGTCTGCTGTTGCAAGCTGCGCTGACTTCACGGTCCGGCTGCGAATACCCTCACTTGCACCTTCCCAAGCAAGATAATACACCAATGCCAGCACGCACCACTCAATGTCATTCCCGTAGATTCTGTCTTCGCTCTCCTCTCTTCCCTTCTCCACCCCAACGAGAACGAAACACCCTCTTCTCGCCCCGTCGCGCCCTGTCCAGTCTTGTCCTGTCCCGTCCGACCTTTGCTGCCGCGCGTCGCCGGTTTTTTCTCGACTGTATACTCTCCCAGCCTCTTGTCTCCCGCTTATTTTGCGTTGCTTGCTGCTCTGTTTGTATCCCACGTTCTCCGTCTCTCCGCCTACACCATATACTGACACAGACAGGAAGACGACACCATCATGGCCGAACATCTGAGTGCCGGGCCCGTGGTAGGGTCAATCCACTGCCAGGCCGCCCAGCCACCGCCCCCCTGTCCAACGATTCCAGCCTGGCAGGACCCCTATCCCTACCCAGGGTAAGGGCAAGGACAAGACCACTGGTACCGTGGGGTTGGCCGTCCCCCTTGAATAATTTGACGTTGCGCTGAAGAACTGGTATGAATGAGGACGACGATCAAGGGGTCTTTTTTGTGCTTGTATCTTTATCTTATGATACGGAGGGCCCTTTTAAAAGTCTTGTCCATAAGAAGTAAGTCCTAATTATTAGGTTAGATAATAAGTACGCTAATTACTTCCTGATTTCTATAAGCCCTAAAGGATAGCAGGCTACAGTATACGGCAACCGCTATATCCTAATTAGCAGCGTACTACTCCTAAAGTTACAGCAGCTATTTAATAAGACTGTAACAGCCTTATATATTTCAGGTAACTAATAGAGATAAATAGATATAATATTACTGGCGCTTGGATAAGGCTTTTAAAAGAGCCCTCTGTAAGTAAACGGGGATACGGATGTGGATAGATGGCTGGGGGCGTTTTTTGGTGCCGGGATTTGCCTTAATTCAATAGCCTGCTTTTTAATTGACAACGAATTTCGTTCATGCTCCAGTATGTTTCCCCCTTCTCTCCAGTGATATATCCCCGCTCATGCTCAATGTGATCGTATATCTCTCTCTATTTATGTCAAACTATCCACATCCAAGCAAAACGATCGCGATCTGATATCGAGTCTCAAACATCACCGACTCAATATCCTCATCAAAGTAACGAGAGCCTACTGGCCTCTGTATGTTGGGTTGGACTGGATTAGTGACATCGTCCGCCATGTTGTTACTATCACGCAGCTTGATGATTCGATGCACGAGGATCAAGGCATGAGGATCAACTGAGAGGAGACTTTTGAATTTAGGCCTCAATTACACCTACAGTTGGCCCTGGCGCTTGACATAGGTCTAGGTCAAGGTCGATTACCTCAACATTGAGACTTGGCTCACCACCTCAGAGACCTCCTTGTTATTGATACGGGCCTACCGAATCCTCTTCCTAAACTCTTATAGTCTTATCATGATTGCAGGAGCACGCCCAAGCACGATACGTAACTCCTCCATCATCATTACTACTGATGAGTGATTGTTCATCACGAACATGACAACTTCCAGCGACCGCATCTTTATCGGGATGGACAGTATTCCATCAAATGAGCCTCTTTCTCCCGATGTTACTATCGAGGTCCAAGAAGAGACGATGGCAGCGACACAGTAGGTGCCTTCTGTTACCACCAATTTCTCTGCGTAATATCCACGAATAAAACGTCCACTGCAAATACGATTCCGCCTGCTATATATCCCCCAAATGAGCCCTGGTGGTAATAGCTTGGAAATCCTCGTTTTCAAAGTCTTCTGGCTCTTGAATGCGACTATCTATAAGTTTGTCAAACTCCCACGCATATCATGGTCTTTCTCGAACAAGTTGATTATCCCAGGCCCACATAGCTGGTCGCGCTGAATTCATCAGCCAATGCAGCCTCTGCATCTTTGATCGGAACTAGGTGATTCAAAGCATCAACGCCGGTTCCTTCGTCTCGGAGGATGTCCAATGCTCAACGCGATATTCCAGCATGACATGCCGACGGGAATCCCGGTAGCGTCAGTCTTTACGAGAAGAACACGCGCAAGTCCTAGTTTCACAGGAGAAAGCGACGCAGCTTGGTCAGTTCCAAATCCGATATTCACCTTCAAATTCAAAAACACTCTTTCCGTCAAGGTGGTAACTGATGAGATGTTAGACATCAAAGATGGACCTGCGATAAGCTCGTTAACCAAGGTGCTGTCGGATGTTCGGCAAACAGACGACAGGGGTAGGGATCAACCTTGAGTGCCGAAGCCCACTAGAATACGAGACTAAGACGCATATCACCATCCTACGGCTCAAAAATGCCGTGGCCCCACGGGCAGAACGCTTATTCTGGAAGGTCGGGGTTCAACGCTTGACTGGACGAGCTTCTCTTAAACTGCTAAAAAGCTGGCTGGGTTGTTAAGATAATGCCGATAACAAAAGGCATACTGGTCGTAGATGCTGGCTTTAATCACATGAGAGCAAGGATCATCATGCGATCCACCAATCCATTATCCAGTGATGCTGCAAGGTACTTTGAGCTTTCGGCTGTGGCGGAAGCTTTAGGGGCTACTTCCAGACGCCACGATTGACCTATTGAAGATTAAATATTGAAGATTGAATGCAATATCATTTCTAAAACTCACTCACATATCCCGTCATAGTCAGCATGATGCCAAGGTGCGGTACTCGTTTCAACGACTGATAAGCCAGCGTAGCCCCAGGATCTTCAAGGGATGTTTCAGCGAGTGCCCCACCCTACCCCAATTTTGAGCTTGGTTGAGAGAGAGCCAGCCGCCTGAGGGACCTTTGCAACTGCAAAAGAACTCCGACTTTAATTAGGAAGGTGTCATGGTTTACCGATTGCCTGATAACAACAAGGCGGACTCGAGAGCCATACGAAATCAGTATTCTCGATATTCCAGAAGACATTACGTCAGAGGCTGAACCGTGATCCTGAGATGAAAGTTCAAGGTGGGATAAAAAGAGGGGTGAATTTGCGTTCCGGTCCATGTGTCGGCATATATAACCTGGGGATCAATCCTCCCGTCTTGGCATCTATTCTTCTCTTGTATCAATCGCCACTACTTGTAGCAGTTCTCTTGATTCTGCGAGCCAAAATGAGGGCATCATTGCTTAATATCTTGACCGCACTTACCCTTATCGGGCATGGCGAGTCTTCACCTGTGGCTACCCTGGACAAGAGGTACACTCTTGAAGACAATGGGATCAAGTACAAGGTATTCGAGCATGCTGCTACTGGATCCAAGACCAAGATCGTGTCCAACTCTGGCATATGCGAGACGACACCCGGTGTGAACCAGCACTCGGGTTACTTGTCTGTCGGTGAGTACTTCTCCAGACTGTTGCAGGACCCCCGTCACAATACTAACAGGTGTTCAAAGGAACCAACATGAACATGTTCTTTTGGTTCTTCGAGTCCCGCAATAACGCAAAGACAGCTCCACTAGCCCTGTGGCTCAATGGCGGACCTGGATGTAGCTCTATGATCGGCCTGTTTCAGGAAAACGGACCATGTACCTTCAACAAGGGAGGGTCGGAGCCAACCCTGAACCCTTATTCATGGAACACCTTTGCCAACATGGTATAGTACATGTTTTCCTCCAAGACGCATATCAAACTAATTTATGAAGCTTTATGTTGATCAACCGATTGGTACCGGCTTCAGCTACGGTACGGATGATGCCGTTTCAACCCTCGCCGCGGCCCCTAGGGTCTGGAATCTCCTTCAAGCCTTTTACGCTCAGTTCCCTGAATACGAGAACCGTGATTTCGGTCTCTTCACTGAGTCGTATGGTGGCCATTACGGACCTGAGTTTGCCTTTTATTTTGAGCAACAGAATGCCGCCATTGACGCCGGAACGATCCAAGGCGAGAAGATCAACCTTATTGCCCTTGGTATCAATAATGGATGGATTGACCCTGGTAAGTTAGTTCGGCAGATACGTGAAGTACTTGGTCTTTTGCCATGCCGACACAGTGCTAATGTGGACAATTAGGCGACCAATACAAGGACTATATCGACTACGCCGCCAACAACACGTACCGGAAGCTTATCACACCAAAGCAGTACAGCACATATCTATCCACCTACCAGGCTAAGTGTGTGCCGGCTTTCGCCAAATGTCCAGGTCTCACAGGTAACGACGACGCATGTGGCAACGCCGATGACGTCTGTTACTCAGCCATTGAAAGCCCACTGGAGGCGTTGGCAGACTTTGATGTATACGACATTCGAGCCTCCAGTGACGATGCCTTTCCACCTGAAACATACGCTACATATCTTCAGACCTCGGCCGTGATGAAGGCTATTGGCGCTCAGTCAACCTACGGAGAATGTCCATCCGCACCATACAACAAGTTTATGGCAAGCGGTGATCGTACGTTTTAACAGGAAACTCCGGGATGCAGGATTGTAATTGACCAAACTATTATAGGGGGAAGGTCATTCTTACACACGTTGTCTCAAGTTATCGATTCCAATATTACCGTCCTGATCTGGGCTGGTGACGCCGGTATGTCAATCCAAGTCTTGTTCTTCAAACCTCGAACCTCGTCTGACACAATATAGATTGGATCTGCAACTGGATGGGTAATTACCGAGTACTCAACTCCATTGCTAAACCGGCATTCGTCTCTGCTCCTCTCAAGCCATACACGGTTAATGGAACGAAATATGGTGAATATAAGACCTCTGGAAATCTGAGTTGGCTTCGAGTTTACGGGGCTGGCCACGAGGTTCCGGCATATCAGCCTGAGGCGGCACTTGCTGCTTTTATTTTGACGATGTCAAAGAAACCCATCTCGTCTTCATAAAAATTGGGATTTTTAAATTACTTGAAGGTAGTTGTCTCTTATTGATGCAGTAACGGTATATCTCTTCAGTTAAAGATATATGATTATGATATACTAAATCAGCTGCGTCTAGACTCTGTAACAGCTGATCCGGCTCCTGGTGACATACAATTATCGTCCTTATCAGTAGTAGCAACAAACAGATAGCAGGAGCCTCCTTTAGGGACTTCCTGATAAGCATATTTCAGCTGACTGAAATTGTCGACTTGCAATAGACTTATCCAGGCAGTCTTTTGCAGATAACGCAGGCTTCTGTAATACTAGCTATTTCTGGTTGGATTAAAACCGCCGACAACAAACTGCAAAAAAGACCACTATATACAGATATACAAATATACTATCCCCAAGCAAGTTGGTATACGCTGTTATTATCGCAAGCAACATCAGTAGAGGAGAAATTGGGCCAGGGGCTGTAAGAGTAAGAAGAAGTTAGGGTAACGACAGGGTGATTGGTGGGCGGAAGGAGTGTGGTATCAACGCCTACACACACTAGAGAACCTTAAAGCAGATGTATAGCTCTACCTTACTGCAGCTTGCACTGGGCGACTTCAGGTGTACGCTGTCCAGCATTCCAGATACTCTCGGTATTATGAACAGTGAAATATAAAAGTCACCTCATAATATATCAGTTCATCTTAAACAGTGGGATGTAAGTACTTTGCTATTGCAGCATACGCACATGCGGTGCAAGCTATGTCTAGATAGTCCTATAGTGGGACACGGTCCTTCGGATCAAGCATGTTATGTCATATCGTAATCTGAAGCGACAGCTCGACCGGGGACACCATGTGATGCCGCGCATCTCTCTATCTCGCTCCAAGTCACGAAGACAATAATTGATGAGATAAGACCACCCACCGCTATGGGGAGAATCAGCCCAGCACCGCCTTGTCTGTGTAAAGACTATAAGTTTATTATTCTCGGGGTATTTTTCAAACTCCCAGTCCCACGATAAAGATACCGCGTTAAGATGGTAGTTGTGACTGAATCCTGCGTATCGGTCTTAGCAATAAAACTCGTTTTTGCCTGTAAAGGTAGAAGATTCTATATCAGGCCTGAGCCTCTAAGGTCGAGCCGGATTCGGGCAAAGTTTCCATTTAAACTTATTAGCAGTAGCAGCCTTATTTTCTTATATCTATTAAAATATTAGCTTGCTCTAGTTAAGGCAGTTATAGATATTTAAATTAAAATATTAAATAATATCCTAAAAGCTAACTATATTTAATAATACCTACTAAAATAATAAAGTAAGGAGTTTTTAATAAAGATATTTATTAATATTATTTTAAAATACTAAAAATATTAATTTTCTATATACTAACTTTTATAACTAAAATTAAATATATTTAGTTTTTTTTAGCTTTACTTAATATTATTAGATAGATTAAAGCTATATAGTAATCTCAAATAGTAGAAATAAATAATAAATACTATACCTAACACTAGAAGAAATAGTAGCTAAATAATAAGGTTATTACCTATTAGTCTTTACTTAAAGCTTTTATTTAACCTCTCTAACTTTAATCCTACTATTTATAGTTAATAACCTTAAGATAGTAATTTTATTTCAAGCTATAGAATATAAAAGAGACTAACTATCTTCTATTATTAAGAGATTAACTTCCCTTTTAATACTTATTTTATTATAACTAATTTTTAATATAGTAAATTTTACTTAAGTAGCTCTTTTTAGAGATAATCTATTATATCTATATTATAGATTCTAACTTTAATATAATTTTAAATTCTCTTAGAATATAAAAGATAAATTAGAAAAATAAAAGCTAAATTTTCTTTTAAGCTTTTTTAAAAAAGAAAATCTATTTAAATTATTACTATATTATTTATAATATTTAAATAAAAGTTAATAAATTATATTAGCTATTTTTAAATATTATTTAATTTTTAATAATAAAATTAAAATTAATAAATAAGAAAATTAAAAAAAAAATTATAATTTTATTTTATATATTTAAATAAAAATAATTATATTTTATAATTTAGCTAAAAATTTTAATAATTTTAATTTAAAAAGTTAATTTTTTTTTAAAATATTATTAAGCTTAATATAACTTCTAATTTAAGAAGTTATTATATTATATCAGGCTAATATAGATATTAGCTATTTAAAATACTAATTAGAGGGGGATTTAAATAACTTAAATTTTAAGATATTTCAAAGATTAGGTTATAGAAATTATTAGTATATTTATTAAGGTTAGAATAAGTTAAAAAAGTTAAATAGAATTTTAATAAAAAGAAAAAAGTAACTTAAAACTTAAACTTAGGTTTTAATAACTATAATATATATATAATAAAAATACAGTAAATTTAAATACTAGGTTTTCTTATTAAGAATAATTTAATATATAATTTCTGATTTTTATATTAATAAAATTTAAATTACAGTTTATTATTATAATAATATAATTTTAAAGTACTATTTTAAATATACTTTTTATATATTTAATAAATTCTTTCTTAATTTAATTTAAAATACTATTAAATTAAAAAATAAAATAATATATTAATAAGTATATACTATATCTAAATATATATTATACTTTTCCCTTAAATATATAACTCTCTATATTATTAATTTAATTTTAACTATAAAATATACTATAGTAAAATATTAAAGTTAGAACTTTTCTTACTTTTTAAGCTTTTTAAAATAACTTAAAATTAAATATTTAATATACTATATTAATATATAAAATAAATAAGTAAAAACTATATTATTAATAAAATAGTATTTAATTTTAATATAATTAAATTCTCTAATTATATTAACTAATTAATTTAAAAAAGTAACTTATTATTTAATTTATTCTTAACTTAAATTTATAAGAATTTTCTTAATAATTATATAATATTAAAAAAATAGCTAATTAATTACTTATTAATTATAATATATTATCTATTAATAAGTACTAAGCTTTAAACTTTATTAGATAATATTTAAAGCTTAAGATATATTTTTTATATAAATATAATTATTAAAAAGCTAAATATAAAAATCTAATAATAATTTATATTTAATTTAAGCTTATAGAGAATATAATTATAAACTCTAATATTAATTATTAAAAAGCTAGCTTTTTTAATATTTAAATTTTAAAAATTCTAAAGATTATACTTAAAGTTAGCTTATAATTTAAATATCTTAAAAAATAAATTAAAAAATATTAAAATAGCTTTTTAATATCTATTTTTAATATACTTAAGTTACTTTTTAAGAAAATAAAAATAATAATATATTAAATAGTATTATTAAAGTTTAAAAATTAAATTTTTTAATAAATAAATAAAACTTTTAGTAAGTAATATAAAATAAGAAAAATTTACTTATATAAAAAAGAGAAAATAACTTTAAATAAAAAAAGAAATAAATTAAAGAAATATTAATATATAAATAATAGCTAAATTATTAAAAAGTAGTAGTTAGATAAAATTAGTAATATTAAGAGAAAGATATTATAAAACTTATAAAAGGCTAATTATAATACAAGAATTTATTAAATTATTATTAAAACTTTTAAAAAGAAGTATAGTAATTAATTTTAATTAATTTAAGATTTTATTATAATTTTATAATAATTTAAAAATAAAAAATAAAATATTTAATTAACTTACTTATTTAATTAATTTACTTATTAAGTATATTATAATATAAAAACTTATTAAATTATAATTAAGATTTTTTAAAAAAAGTATAATAATTAATTTTAATTAATTAAATAATTTATTATATTTTTATTAAAGTTTTAATTTTAAAAAATTAGAAAAAGTATAATATATACTTAAATATAATCCCTTAATAAGGAAACTTAGTATTTAAATTTACTGCATTTTTATTATATATATATTATAGTTACTAAGGCCTAAGTTTTAAGTTTTAAGCTGCTTTTTTCTTCTTTATTAAAATTCTATCTAACTTTTTTAACTTTAACCTTAATAAATACCCAACCTCTAGAATGCCCCGAAATTCTTAACACCCATAATAACCCAAGTTATTTAAATCCCCCCTCTTACTCTATATAGCTAGTATTTATACCAACCTAATATAATATAATAGCTTCTAGAACTAGAAGTTATATTAGGCCCTAATAATATCCTAAAGAAAGACTTAACCCCTTAAATTAGAATTATTAATATTTTTAGCTAAGTTATAAAGTATAGCTATTTCTATTTAAATATATAAAATAAGATTGTAGATAAGAATTTAATTTTCTTACCTATTAACTCTAGTCCTATTATTAAGAAGTAAATAGCATCTAAAAATAGCTAATATAATTTATTAGCTTCTATTTGAATATTGCAAATAGTATAGTAATAGCTTAAATAGATTTTCTTTTTTAAAAAGCTTAAGAGGAAATTTAGCTTCTATCTTTTTAATTTATCTTCTAGATTCTAAGAGAATCTGAGATTATATTAGAATTAGAATCTATAATATAAATATAATAGGTTATCTCTAAAAAGAGCTATTTAAATAAAATTTACTATATTAAAAATTAGTTATAATAAAATAAGTATTAAAAGGAAAATTAATCTTTTAATAATAAGAGATATTAGTCTTTTTTATATTTTATTACTTAGAATAAAATTACTATTTTAAGGTTATTAACTATAAATAATAAGGTTATTAACTATAAATAATAAGGTTATTAACTATAAATAATAAAGCTAAAATTAAAAGAATTAAATAGAAGCTTTAAATAGAAATTAATAAGTAATAATCTTATTATTTAGCTACTATTTTTTTAATATTAAATATAGCTTTTATTATTTATTTTTACTATTTAAAATTACTATATAACTTTAATTTATTTAATAATATTAAGTAAGATTATAAAAAAACTAAATAATTATTTTATTTTTATTTTATAAATAGTTTTTTTTACTGTATATTACTTATTAAAAGTTTTATTAATTTATTAAAAACTCTAATTTTTAAATTTTAATAATATTATTTAATATATTATTATTTTTATTCTCTTAAAAAATAACTTAAATATATTAATAATAGATATTAAAAAGCTATTTTAATATTTTTTAATTTATTTTTTAAGATATTTAAATTAAAAAGTAACTTAAGAATAATTTTTTATATTTTAAGTATTTAAAAGTTAAAAAAGCTAGCTTTTTTTTAATAGATATTAAAGTTTATAATTATATATTAAGCTTTAATATAATACTTTTTAAGTTTAAAAAAAATAAGCTTAGTTTTTAAAAACTTCTTTAATATTATTTTTATTATAATAGCTTAGTAAATAATATAAAAAGCTAAAAGAAAGTTAGTTTTAAAATATAAGTAATTAAGTATTTAATTAATTATTTAATTTCTTAATTATATATATTTTTAAATAGCTTAAAATAAATAAAATAAATAAAATAAATAAATAAATAAATAAATAAAATAAATAAAATAAATAAAATAAATAAAATAAATAAAATAAATAAAATAAATAAAATAAATAAAATAAATAAAATAAATAAAATAAATAAATAAATAAATAAATAAAATAAATAAAATAAATAAATAAATAAAATAAATAAAATAAATAAAATAAATAAAATAAATAAAATAAATAAAATAAATAAAATAAATAAAATAAATAAAATAAATAAAATAAATAAATAAATAAAATAAATAAAATAAATAAAATAAATAAATAAATAAATAAATAAAATAAATAAAATAAATAAAATAAATAAAATAAATAAAATAAATAAAATAAATAAAATAAATAAAATAAATAAAATAAATAAAATAAATAAAATAAATAAAATAAATAAAATAAATAAAATAAATAAAATAAATAAAATAAATAAAATAAATAAAATAAATAAAATAAATAAAATAAATAAAATAAATAAAATAAATAAAATAAATAAAATAAATAAAATAAATAAAATAAATAAAATAAATAAAATAAATAAAATAAATAAAATAAATAAAATAAATAAAATAAATAAAATAAATAAAATAAATAAAATAAATAAAATAAATAAAATAAATAAAATAAATAAAATAAATAAAATAAATAAAATAAATAAAATAAATAAAATAAATAATAAAATATAATAATATAATTTACTTTAACGTACATGATAAGCGAGTGAGACAGACAAGTAAGTAAGACACCTCCAAATCCCATACAAAATGCCGTTTTCAACCCCCTTGCAAAAACCATCAGTTTTTAATCAAACTTAATTAAAAATTACTTGTATGTTTCCTATGGTACAGTGATAGAGTAGTATTTTTCTGAGATTTTACAAAATTATTTTTGAGAAGTTATTCTAAAACTTCAGTATAAGGTATTCTTATAAACGAAGAATTACAATATCTCCTTAAATAAAATTATTTAAAATCTCAGAAAAATATCAGGGGGTTACTCCATTAAAGTAAAATAAACAGACAATTGTTATTAAGTTTGATTAAAAACTGATGGTTTTTGCAAGGGGGTCGAAAACGGCATTTTGTAAGGGATTTGGAGGTGTCTCACTCACTTGTCTATCTCACTCGCTTATCATGTACGTTATAATATTTCTTAAAATTAATTAAATAGTAATTTTTATACTTATTAAAAATTAAATTTTTTTTTTAATTAATTAAGCTTTTATATATTAATTAAAATACTTAAGCTATTTAAAATTTATCTTATTATTAATTTATATTATAATCTAGCTATAATTTATATTAAGCTTTAAATATAACTTTACTTTTCTTAGCCTCTTAAAATAAAATATAATTTAACCTTTATAATTACCCTTAAATATTAGTAATTACAATTATAATAATTACTCTATAATTACCTCTAATTACCCATAATTATAATTACTATATAAATAATTATACCCAATTATATTAAATATATAAATAACCAAGTAGCATATATTTACTATAAGCAGCTACCTAGCTATTAATACAACTTAGTTACCTCAATTACTTTAACTCACTATATATTACTATACTTAACTATCACCAGACATAATATTTACTCTATAAGTAACGCCCTAATTGCTCTGCTAATATAAACTTACAGTTTATCCACTAGCAACCAATCTTTTACCTACCCTAGACTACATCTACAGCAGACTATAAGACACAACTGTTATATATACTAGCAGCAGAATAATAGTCAGATTAATAGAAATACTATTTATAGGGAAATCCTATAGATATATTTTTTTTAAATAATTTAGCCTTTACTAGCCTTATAGCCGGCTTTACAAGCTATTATAATATATAACTTTAGTAAATATTTATTGTATTCTCTAATTTATACTGTAAATTTGGAATAGTGGGGAGTATTAGCTAAGTGCAGTTAGAAAATTATACAGTTATATAATAATACAGCCCCAATAGCAATACTTATAGGGATTTCCCTCCTGGCGAAATAAGTATATCCTAACTTCTCTTTATATACGGACATCACCCCAATAATATGTCCAAATGTCCAATCCGAGAAAATCATCCTTATACATCCCAGCTACCTCGTCATCCGCCGCACCCGCACAAACCAGCAAAGGCATGAAGTGATCAGCACCGCTAGGTGGATGCATATCATAACTGTGAATGAAGCTTCTCCACCCCTCCAGTGCTTTTGCCCTGTCTTGCCTCTTCTCCTTCGTCACCGCAGCTGTCAGCTCCACATTCCATTCGCGGACGCTCTTGACCAGGTTCACAGGTGCCCTACGATCGCGCACCATTAACGGAACCACAACTATATTGTTGTGGATAGATGCGAAGCCAGAGCCTAGTATTGCAATGTTGGAATCGCGAAGCTTCGAAAGGGCGCGGCCCAGACGGAGATGTTCTGTAGCGTCTTCGGACGCAAGGATGGACAGCTGAATGATAGGGATGTCCGCAGCGGGATTGATAAGCATGAAGGGGATGAAGACACCATGATCCCAACCTACCATAGCCCACTCGTCAGTTTCTCATGGTCAATCGGTCCCTTCGTCCTCGTGTAGCTTGCAGTCGCACGAGCTGTATCAGGACATAATATCCACTCACCTCGGCTTCTATCGAGAACAGGCGCCAGTCCTTCTTCCATAAGAACCTTCTTGACATCATGTGCGATTGCAGACGATCCCGGAGCATTATACTTCAGTCTGTAGGCTTCATTTGGGAGGCCGCCGTAGTCATAGTAGAGGTCATGATAATCAGCGGAGGAGATGGTAGGTTGATTCTCGGACCAATGGGCCGTCACGCAAATGATGGCGCGCGGTGCCTCGGGGGTACCAAGCTTGAGGATCTTGGGGACTCGGGTTTTTAGGGAATGAACGATGTCTTCATGGCCCGGTCCGCCGATGACAGGAAGGGGGCCTAGAAAATCATGATTAGTGCACCGTCTTGGTCGTTGATTTGACATGGGGCATTGAAAACATACCTCCTCCATGTGATATACAGATCACTGAGGCACGTGGCATGGTGAATGGTGGAGTCTGGGATCGGAAATGTCAAGATGCTGTTCGTCCTACGCTCCCAGGAGTCCTGTAGAATGCCGCTTGGATCTCTCTCTCTGGACGTGGGTGAGCCCTGGGGTATCAAATACTGGGAGATTCATTGAATCTGACATATTGGACAGCACCCGTATTTTGCTTCTTAAATGGTGCAAACCTTACTAGTGTCTCATTTTCTCCTTGTGACTGCCGATGCATGAGGTTCAGAACCGCGCGCGAATGTGGTAATTGAATACCCCACACGGCGTCCTGAGAGATGACCCCTGCTAATGGCTCCGGCGCGACGAATGAGCTTCGATGTGGTTTGTAAGCTCTATGGTAATCCGATGGCTAGAACCAAGTTAAGACACGCTGTGCGTTAGCTTGCGTCCTTCCCGAGTGGATCCTCCCCGGGAGGGCTGATGTGGCATGATGGACGCCTTTCTTTGTGGATAATTGGTGAGCTGCACAGTCGGCGAGGATAGAACTTCCCAGTGGCTGCTTTCCCAGATCGTTGCTGACCGATGCTATAGACAAGAGAGTAACTGTATAGTGTGGCGGAGAAGGCAGAGGTTCTGCTGTAGGGAAGCGAGATATTTTGTCACGCCAGTCAACTTCCGTACGAGGGGCACCCAGCATCGTTTCTTCTCGCTGAACAGGACACATCCGACGGAACGGAGTACACCCCCCTCAATTCATGAGGCTATTTTCGAAGACTTGCTAAGTTCGGTTTCGGTTTCCAAAGCGGGTCAGCCGCGCGGGTTACCGTGCATCCATAACCGCCGCACTGTGTTGTCACCGTCCGAGTCAAACGCCAGAGTCCTTCCTTGAAATGTCGCGTAGCCTTACTACCCAGCTTATGCATGTTTGTGTCGCGAAACTCGTAATTCGACATGCCAAGGAAGCCTCACCCGTCAATTTGCCTACAGCTTTAACATTCGAGGCTAGCAAGGATGGCGAACAGAGAAACGCGCGTCGACGGCCAGGACAATCCCTGGCTAACGACTTGTCGCTGGCAACAAGACTGGCTTTGATTTCTAATTGGATTTGAGTTGACCCAAGGGGACGTTGCCCGGGTATCAGGGGAATATGGCGGAAAGGAGCAAATCTTCCAAAGCGTTCCCGCAACTCCTCAATGGCTCCCGTATCGTGGGTTGAACGAGTATATAATATAATATTCATAACCGCCCTCTCATCTAGTATAATTATCTCTTCCCAACACTCGCACACCTCCCATTCAATTATCAATCATATAAAAAATCTTCCATCATCCGTATCGCCATGAAGAGCGCCTGGGCACTAGCTGCAGGCCTTGGAGCCGCATTTCTCCCCAACTCTGCCTTCGCTATCATAACGAATACTCTGAAGGCTCCTAACGAGCGCTTTGTTCTCAATGCACGTCAAGCATTGATAGCCGTCGAGGCTACATCTGCCAAATTAGCTGAGATGGAGAAGTACTACCGCACTCTATAACCTTGTATTATAAGCCTATGCTGATAGATAACTTCACTCTAGCGCCTTCCCCTCTTCCATCGTCGTGGCCGACCCCTACGGCTATCCCATCGCTGTCCTACGTATGGATAATGCATTTCTCGAGAGCTTTGACACTTGCGTCAGAAAGGCCCGCACGGTCAGCCTCTTCAACGGAGCCATCACCTCTGGTGAGTTGGGACCTCTGGTCCAGCCTGGGAGTGGGGAATACGGCCTCGAGCATACGAACGGCGGCATGTTGCCTGTTGCAGGCGGCGTGCCTATATTTATCAACGGCACTTTCTTTGGCGCCATCGGCGTCTGCGGTGGATCTGGCGAGCAGGATATTGAGGCTGCTACTGCTGGAGTTTTGGCTGTCGGCGGAACACTGACGCCCTGATGTAGCCTGTCACACTCCAGCAAACATCTAGCCTGCCTAGGACATAACATAGGATTCCGATGATAAATTCTATAGCTTTAAAGCCGCAAACTTAGAAATAGGAACCGCAAAGTTAATCTCTGCAGCTCCGAAAGGAAGCTATCCACATATCTAGAAATAAATACCTGATCGCGGCCCTTCTGATAGCTAAGAAATAAGATGTTCTACATTCTCAATTGAAATCCTGCCTTCCGATATAGCCCAGGGAAGGGACGGAGAGGTTTCTAGCAGCACGTCTACCCATTTCCTGGCTTCTGTTGCTAAACTTCTCAAAACTGCTCGAAGTGTACCCTTTGATTCGTGACCTATTTAGCCAACTTAATACAAATATACTGGCCAATTTTACTCTACTAAACTATACTAAGGTACATGGTGAGCGAGTCAGGCAGACAAGCGAGTGAGGCACAGAACCTCAATCTACCCAGATTTACGATCACGGGCTGTTTACTGCCATTGCGGACACGATAGCTGCCACAACACATGCCCGGCATACTTAATTCATTTATCTCTATTATATCCCGGTAGGGATTTTCGGAGCAGGTAATCGTTGATAGCTTACTATTGTCCCTGAACAGATGAGCGAGCCTCGAACTTTACTGTAATTTACATTAAATTCTTCTTCTCTTCACCAGTCCTAGCCGCCAACTCAATTCCTCCAACTACTTCATCCGGCGAGCTTAGAAATGGCGAATGTGATGATACGATTTCATATGTAGTAATGCTGCCCATTTGACTGGCCATGGCGGTTTGCAAGACCGGAGGAATCGCGTTATCCTTGGTGCAGAAAATGTACATGCAGGGTATGACATGCCATGGTTCATATGTTGACTTAGACTTGAACACAGCAACTGGCATATGCGTCATGGTTGTGATCCACTTTCTCTGCTCAGGGACGGATAAATCGTTGTAAAACACTTCGGCCTCGTTCGTGGTGCGGCAATAGTCTCCCTATGGACGAGAAGCAATTAGTGATTTGTCGTAGGGTGACAATGGACTACAAACCTCAACTCTTTGCCACGGCAACCATTGACCTTGAAGGCCATCCATCAAGGATTTGCCTTTTGGAAGGACGAATGCGCTCAGATATGCCAACATTATGACGCCGCCATTTTTGCCTGCCTTGTTGAGTTCGGCCACATCAAAGCCTTCAACTGCACACGAGGCAACGACGCCGCCGTAGGAGTGCGCGACAACGACCACGTCTCTCTCTTGGTCAACCAATCGCTGGAGCACTTGACGCAAATTGTTGACGTCATCGGTAAGTTCTATCGTTGGTGGCTCAGCTCCTGTCGACAAATGGTCTACTAGGAAAGTCGGATATCCTAGAAGTCGGAGCTTCTGTTGTACTGTATCGAATCCAGAAGATCTCTGCCAGGCACCAGGTACAAGAACGACGGTTGGCTTTCGTCCTACTTGAGCAGCCATGATTGGTTTCGGTGGCGCTTTGGAAGAGCAATAAACTATACTGAATGATAAAGACGCGTTGTTCCTAAGAGTGTGCTGAGAACTTGGAAATATATACTCTGCTTCGCTATCGGTCATGTGTCGGTGTTGTGGAGATTCGCCCCAAACGGCCGGAACTGCGGCGACAATTCGCCGCTGCAATCGCCGCCGCTGTCGCCGCTTTCGCCGCTTCTGCCGCCGTCGCCGCCGCCGGTTTTCGACGTCATTGCGCCCAGTTTGTTCTGGCTTCCGGTCTCGGACTCGCTTTCGGTCCCCTCTCGGCCGTTCTCCACAAGGACGCTGGCTCCAATCCAACTGGGCGCAACTCGGTCTCATCCCAGGTGGCCAGATCCATTCGCTCATCAGCGGGTCTGGTGCAGCAGCCGTTAAGCCGAAACGCGGCATGGATTACGGCAGTTGCAAGACGGTATGGTCTGCGGCTTGGACGATCGCCCTCTACGCGCGACTGGTGGATAGTGACTAGTATGTCGAACGGGAGAGCTGATTGATAGGTCGGTCCTTGACAATCCATTTGGCAAGACTCCAATCTTCCAAATCAATGTGAACCTGGGAATGCCAGGAGGTGTCATCTAAGTATTGCTCCAGGGAAGGCATCGTTCATATCGCCATCTCCTGCGCTGGTGAGGGTAACAGATCTATTGTTTCCAACTAGAACGGAACAGATGAGGAAGTTCGACCTAATCATTCGCAAAGAGACAAGTGAGTGTGTATAAAATAGTACATAACTAGCCCCGACTATACTTTGATGCACCCTGAACTTAGGTGCCATGCTGGACCAACCCCTCACACCCTCCGCCGCATCATCACATACACCACGGTATCTCCCCTTCAAACCAGCGCCGACTTTCTCTCCTCAGTCTCACGGCCGAGATGCGCCGTCGCTACAACAGTCTCATCATCCGCTGCAAAGGCCTTGTCTCCAAACGCCAGCGCGATTTCCTCAAGTGTATGGTTGGCAGTCTCGACGTAAAAGAAGTACGCCAGTGCGACTGAAATAAGACAAAATCCCGCGATGATTACATAGTAGTAACCCCCAATGCCCGCGAAGGCGTCCGGCGCTGACATGCCAATCACAAAGTTGAACATCCAGTTTGAACATGTAGCCAGCGCCATGCCCTTGCTTCGGGCTCGCAGCGGGAAGATCTCGGCCGGAAGCAACCAAGGGATAGGGCCCCAGGTGAAGCCGTAGATGGCGTTGTAGATCATAACGAAAGCGTAGATGCCGTGTGCACGAGTGTTGGAGTCTGAAATGTGGGCTTCGGTGAAGGCGCAGACGACACAAAGGGCGATAGCCATGAGGATGCCTGTCATTGTTGTTCAGTCAGCGATTTCCCTTGGATACAAGCATGCTGGGCAGCAATTCATGTAAGCTTACCACCGAGGATCAATAGCGGGCGTCGTCCCCATTTATCGGCCAGCCACCAGGTGAGGATCGTAGCGGCGACGTAGGGGACTGAATTAGCAGCCGTGTAGAGTAGAGACTTCTGCACGCTGAGGCCTGCGTTGGCGAGCGTCGTAGGTAGGTAGAAGGAGATGACGTTGATTCCGTTGAGCTGGGCAAACATCTGTGCCGTGATGCCAACGAGGGTGCGCTTGCGATAACGCGTGAACATCTCGAGCCATGTCGATTGTCCAAGGCTGGCCTCGTAACGCACAGCCTCCTTGATCTCCACCATGACCTGCTGGACGTGATGGGCCTGCGTATCACCGTCCGGAGTGTGAAGATCCGCGACCGTCTGAAGGCACTCCTTGGTGAAACCGTTGCGGGCGAGCCAGCGAGGCGTTTCAGGGAGGAAGAAGGACATGGCAAACAGAATGAAGGCCAGACCCATTTGGATGAAGTAGGGGCCCTGCCAGGACTCGCTCTTTGGGATAAGGTAGTAGAAGCCGAAGTCAACCCAAGTTGAGAGCGCGTAGCCACCGATAAGAAACGTGTACTCGACTCCCACCATAAGGCCTCGACGATGTGGTGCGGCAATCTCAGTCTGGATGACGGGGACAGTCATGGAGAGGAAACCCACGCCCAGGCCCTGGAGGGTCCGGCCGATAACGAAAGTCTTGAAATCGGGAGCGAACGCTTGAATAAAGGCGGTGGCGAAGTAGATGAAGCCGCCTAAACGAACGCACTTTTTCCTGCCAATCATGTCGCCGAGACTACCTGCAATCAGGGAGCCGATGGCGGCCGAGATCTGAAGACATGCCACGAGAATGCCTGTTACGGATGGGTTGATGTGATCATCGGTCCCGTCAGCACCACCATAGTCGCTGAAGAACCTCGAGAGGAACACCGGGTTAACCAGAAGTCCGGAAACGATACCTAGGTTCGGCGTCAGTATAAGAATGCAAGATGCAAGGGCTCAGGTATGAGGTGGTGGACAACGTACCTTGGTCATAACCGAACAAGGCATCACCCAAGCTTCCAAATGCGCAGGTCATCCAAAGGAGAGGCTTTCCTCTGAAAGGATAGCGGTGGTGAATGGTCTTTGGCTTGAGCTTGGATTCAAGCCACGAGACCGGGGCCACGGGGAGGTTCTCACCACCTCCAGGGGACGGGGCTGTCTCCATCTGGGTCGGCGACGGTGGCTTGTCCATACCTGCAGCGGACGCAGTAAAGTGATGAGTTCGTAAGTTTTCGAGGTGTCTTGAGAATGAAGACAGAATAGGTTGATCTTGTTTCACCCCATCAAAAGAAACCTGGGGCCCCAGATTATATAGACCTGGAGCAGGCAGACAGACACTTGAAAAGCATTGACATTTAGAGAACTACGACTAACCCGCCCGCAACCCCAAGGGGAACCCTGCAGAGCATAGAATTCGTTCTGGAAAATCGTCATCATTTGGCCAATCCCATGGCTGCACTAGTAGTTGCACAGTCGAGTACCGTTTGTCCATTGGTTGTACAGCTCCAAGGTGGATCGCCAAGTACGGGGAAGTTACTGCAGGGAGGGGGGGGGGAAACGAGTCTAGACGGGGATTAGTGGCCAACTGACTGCCGTTCCGGCGGAACCCTGAGCCGCCGGAACCGTAAATATACGGAGTTGCCGTTGACCCGCCGGATGGAGGACTGGGATTGCCCTGATCGGCACAAGGGACACACTGTTGATGCAGCATGACGCGCCTGTTGCTCGCAATTTTGTCCATAGGCGTAACATCACCAGGCGAGATCGTGTAAGAACACAAGAGAAGTTCATTGCTCCGTAACTACCGCGGTTCTACTAAAGCTCAACCGCTTACTGCATAAAATCGCCACTCCAGTTAGAATCCCAGAGCCAGAAGAGACTATTTCCCCCATAATCTACCATCTGTGGCTGATCTTCAATAGCGTGAGGCTCTTCATAGCCATCTGATTGTACAAATGGCACTTGGCAAAATTCTTGTTGTGTTAGTGGCAACAAGCCGTCCTGAATATTCACATCATGTCTCGAAACCATTGTTGTATCAGATCGGGGCAGTTCATCTTGGATTGTCGGAAATACTGCAAGAGATTGGGGTCAGCTTTGTTCCGCGGCCATCGACATCCAGCAAAGGCAGAATCCTTACTTCGTTGTACAGATGCTAAGCTCTCGTTCAGGCGCTGAGCCCTGTTCGGCCAGGCTTGGTCTTCAGTTCCTTGGTCTTTCGTGCTCAGGGTAGCCTCTAAGGGAAGCCGAAGTGTATCTTCAACTGACAAGTGGCCAGAATCGTCCGCAGCCCTGAGTTGGTGCTCTGCACGAGAGCCCACTACAGGTGCCGACGTGACTGGGCCAAGCATGGCTTCTGCCTCTCGCCGGAGAAGCAGACCGATGAGATTTTTGAGAACGACGCTGCTCTGGCTCGAGAGCGCTGAGCGCTGACCCAGCAGCTCCTGCAATCTAAACACCTTGGTAATAGTCCGTTTGACACCCTGGGCTGAATCGGAGAGAGGGTCGGAAAGGGCGACTAAAATGAGCACTATTGCCGCGTGAAACAGGTTCAGGGCCATAAAGGCAACAAGATGGCTATCTGTGGCAAGTTGGGCAAGTTGGGGTAGTTCGGTCACACGCGCGGTCCGAACCGCTGCATTCCACCAATGCTCTGAGCTCGCGTTTTTTTCCCACCCAGATGATGCATGATCACGGGGCGATAGGCTGTCGGTATGGGGGGTAAGCGACGACGTCTGCGATTGTACCGAAGGCGATCCAGTCTGAGGTACATTCGTATATGGGGCTGAGGCCGTCATCGACAAGTTCTCAACTTGGCGAGCCAAGAAGGGCCGGTGAAGCACTATCAGCAGGTTGTCGAAGGTCAACTGCAGTGAAAGAGACTGTAAGATGTATGCCCGACTGCCCCATTCGGTATTACCTGGGTGGTGGTCTTTGTTTAGGTCTAGGGACAGGTGCTGCGGCAACTGACGGCGCCAAACAAGCAGCCTTTGCGTCACCTCGCTGACCAGCGAAGCGTACGTGGACTCGAAATGTTGTTTGGCAGACCGCACCGACAGTGAGCCAAAGATATTCTTTAGGGCGGGGGATGCGACGAGGTACAGTTTACTCAGTCCGGTTTGATACGGTGAGTAGGTAATGTCTGGCAGCCCCTGTTCGACCGACTGTTGGGTAAAGTATGGCGATTCGGTGAATTCGGTTGGCATTCCCACACTGCAATCCTCATCATTGATGCTCAAAGGCCGTCCATATGAGATAGAAGCGAACCTAGCTGGTTAGAATATTGTCTTGAAACGAGATGCTCTGATTCATACCTGTCCCAGGTATAGATCGTCCACCATACTCTTTTGCGCTCTTCTATGTCGCCGAACGTTCCACCTGTGAAATCACGATGCAGACCCATGGCATGAGACATCTTGACAGCCGCTCCCAAAAGGGCAAAAGACAAGTTTGGCCGGCCATGGTAAACATGATGAGATCCCAGCAAGATGCATGTCTGCACCGCTGCAATCGAATGCTGATCCATCACCTGGACTAGTCGCGACTCGACAATCTTCAGCAAGTCGTCGCTCCAGAGGCGCCATTCTTCACCACCATTGTGAACGGCCCTCTTAGACCGATACCAAGCTGCCATGCACAAAATCATCGACAGCAAGGTTAGAAACGGCGCCTCGGCAGGGTACGCGTAGCCGTCCTTGATTGACAACAGGCGCTGCCGGAATTTTGGTTCGTATATAACCAGCGAAAACCAGTGGACGGACTCAAAGTAATCCTCCAAAAGCGATTGAATCGCTTGTTGATCAGGGAACCTGCTGCCAAGCATCGCAGATATTGGCAGGCGCTCATCGCCAGTCCTTCTCCGAGGGTTCCGGATTCCACATCCTCCGTCCGGAATGGCCGAGGTTAGGTGGTCGTCAATACTTTGGCTTCCAAGGCTGTATATCTGTCGTAATGTTTGCAAGTGTTTATCGAGAAAGTAGTGGGAGCAGTGTTCTAACCTTGCGCGCGATGCCCATGGCTGACTCTGACTCTCCATAGTCTACAGGAACCCATGAGCCGCGTCGATCCGCTGGCACCGGAGTCTTTGTGCCTGCAGGCCGTCCCCCAACGCTGTCAACCACATCGTGCTCCGAAGGAAGCGAAGGTTGCCGCGTTGGCGGCACGGTTGTGGAGGGGCTATCGTCGCTGGTGCCTCTGGACTGAACTCGTCTTCAACAGACGCGTTGACCCGTTACCATGCAAGATCATCAGCTTCAAGTAGAACCACTCACTTTCGCGTATTTGCCCCAACGCGCCGATTGCAACTCCTACCCTTGCTTCTCGGAGGCTCATCAACCGGTGCCGGCTCACAAGGCACATTGGCACGAGAACAGAGAGAGCATGGCCGATAAGAATCGCACTGCACACTCTGGGTCAGCGGCTATTTTGGCACACCGGGAAGACTTACTCGACTTTTGTTCCGACGGCATCTGCGGCAAGCATTGGAGACCCTCGTAGGCATCCGGCGGGTCGTGGGTGGAACAGAATCCAACCCCAACGTTCCGTTCCCACTGGGCGCAGACATTGTTGATAACTCCGTCTACCCTGAATGCGATATCCGAAGGAAAGCTTGGGGGGAGGTTAATGGCGACGACAGTGCGATGACGACGATGATGGTGATGATGGTGCCTCCCTACTGACTGATCAAGGCCCCTCTCTACCTTGCGTACGTCCACTGTGTTGAAATCTGCGACAATGGAAATTGTCAAGTCGCAATGGTCCCGTGACCCGGTCCTTTTTCCTCTCCACCCTTTCTTAGCCGCCGGAGAAAGCCTAGATTCGCCACAACAACCATTCCAGCTCAGGGCTAGGCCAATTATTCTTAGCTCCGAACTCTTAGGAGAGATGCCCCATAAATGGGGTAGCAGTATAGAGCAGCTAATCCACCCGCCGGGTAGAAGGTAGGACGGCAAGGAAATAGCTAAATACGCGATGAGGACGCACGAATTTCGTTAATACGTATACGTTGGCCGCGGACTACGCATTCAAAATTATTTAACCTCGCTCATCTTCGTCGTCCAGAACCGGTGAATCCCACCCTAGATTCTGTCGGTCTATGCTTCCACGCGATATCTGCCCCCCCTTCGACTGCCTTCCAAACAATCCGCCAAATCCCATCATCCCGCCAGTTCGCATTCCCCATATAGTATCCAGACTATGGCCCCAGGATCTATAATTCAGGAGCTAGTTCCTGAGCAGAATACCAGTTCATCAACAAAGACCAACAGTGTTAGCTGCCCAATTCCTGAATCAGACCTCGGCAGCATGACTGATACTGATATCCAACCCTACAGAACCTCTCGTTCATCCTGAACAAACCCCATGACGTTCAGTTCGCCGAACGACCTATACCGAAGATCTCCGCAGCCCACCATGTCCTGGTAGCCGTCAATTACACGGGTATCTGCGGCTCTGATGTACACTACTGGGAACATGGCAGGATTGGCCACTTCGTGGTCGAAGAGCCTATGGTCCTAGGTCACGAATCCGCCGGCACTGTCGTCGAGGTCGGCAGCGCCGTCAAGACGCTTGCACCCGGTGATAGGGTCGCTCTCGAACCCGGCTATCCCTGCCGGCGGTGTAACGACTGTTTGGCTGGCCGATATAACCTCTGCCCAGATATGGTGTTCGCGGCTACCCCTCCCTACGATGGCACTCTTACAGGCTTTTGGGTTGCACCGTCCGACTTCTGCTATAAGCTGCCTACCAATGTTTCCCTCCAAGAGGGTGCATTAATTGAGCCTCTTGCGGTTGCGGTACATATCGTTCAGCAAGCAAGAGTCAGACCCGGCGCGACTGTTGTGGTCATGGGAGCCGGCCCAGTCGGTCTTCTCTGCGCAGCAGTCGCCAGGTCCTTTGGCGCTGTCAAGGTCGTCAGTGTTGATATCATCCAGTCAAAGCTCGATTTCGCCACAGAGCTAGCCGCCACACACACATACCCCTTCCAGCGCATTTCGCCAGAAGAGAACGCGAACGCCCTACTCGAGCAATGCAACCTTGGCAAGGGTGCAGACGTTGTCATTGACGCCAGCGGGGCGGAACCATGCATTCAAACGAGTTTGCATGTTGTAAAGATGGGAGGCACCTACGTTCAGGGTGGCATGGGCAAGGCAGATATTACTTTTCCTATTATGGCCTTGTGCCAGAAGGAGGTCACGGTGCGAGGCAGCTTCAGATATGGTCCTGGAGATTATCAACTTGCTATTGAGCTGGTGGCCAATGGTAGCGTAGATGTTAAGAAACTTATCACGGGTGTCGTGGGTTTCACGCAGGCAGAGGACGCGTTTAAGAAGGTCAAGGAGGGCCAAGTGATCAAGATCCTGATTGCTGGGCCTAATGAGCGCGCGAATGCTGGGTCGAACGTGGGAATCGGCGAGAATATCACTGAGAACACCAGTGGCATCAAGGGAGGATGCTGCTAAGAGGGTGCGAAGTGTAGGGCCTAGGGCATCCAGACCTCCACTTAAAGTCAAAGAATTTGTCCTTATTGAGGCATGAAATTTAGCATTTCAAAATATTAATAGACGCAATTAGTACAGTAGGTAGTAGGGCAAGTGTCTTCAAATCTATAGCAAAGATGCCTAGCCCTGGAGGATACACCAAGATTCTTCACTCATGGAAGCACGGACACTTTCAAGGCTGGGCAACCTTGGTGAACTCGTCGTCGAGCAATTTATCCCTAGGGATCCAGCTGATCCGGATACCCTCGGATCGATGATGCCGTTGGAAGCCGACGATCTAGGTTGTTGAGGACGATCTATGTTGTTGATGTTGATCTAGGTTTGATACTACTTAGCCCGAATTTATACTGTCCAGATAATATACTGAACAAGCAAGTATTTTTTCCTGTTTGATATAGTCCGATGAAACAAGATTACCTATGGGATTTAACATCCAGGGAATGTCTATCTCGTAGTGCAAACGTGTTAAGTCTGCAAACGATTCAAAATGATGATTTCCACCTCCTCCCAAGACGCTGAGCAACAGTACAAAGATCTTCGGACTTCGCCGTGTTGTAGGGGTACAGCCACCAGTATGTAAGGTATATTCCCCTCTTAATTCATACCTGATGCCCGTAGCGGTTAGTGCGGACAAAGGTCCAGTCGCAGCCGGACGCAGTACATGCCGTCCTAATCACTGTCGTTGGGTTTGTCACGGATACTTTATACTGAGTCAAGCCGTAAAAAGGCGACCGGATTACAATCGGCTCCGCTCTTGATTCCTTGTCCCGTGAAAGATGCGTCATGGTGGACACATAAAATGGGCTTCCAAGACAGACGCCAATACTTGGAACAGGGAGCGACTTGCGGAATCCGCTGAGGTGCTTCAGCACGTAGTGGCAACAGCATACCGAGCCGATTCCCAGATTGGGATCTAGGAGGCAATGGAGCTGCTGGCGCATATCGTAGCCGTGCGTAGAACGGCGCTGGCGAAGGATCGCCCATACGGGCACCGTAACATGGGCTCGCAGAGGCGTACCAAGCATCAACGGCAGGTCAACGAGTCGGCTGAGCTGCTAAATGCACTTTGTGATCATTAAGGCAACATGCATGTCACCAAAGTCATCCGTAAGGGGGGAGGGGGGTAATGTCAGAAGACCCTTGCCAGCCACGCGCGCCATGCCATTCGCACAGAGGAGGGTAGGTCGCCAGTGACTGCTCTTTTCGGTCTTGTTACTTTACAATGTAAGAGCGATGAAACGCTGCGCCCTTGGGTGAAAAGCGAATCCGCCAGAATAAGGAAAGAAGCTGATCATCGTCGCCCGCATAACCCAATTGCAAACACGTCGCGTGGCTGATCCAACCTAGAATTGTGTCCTTGCGGCGGACCCGCCGTGAATCCCCCGAGGGACATGCCGTGTGCATCGTGAGATGGCCCCCCGGAGACAAAAAGTGAACTTTGTGTTTGTTTCTTTCGCCGGGGCCTACAGCCGCGTCGACTCCGTGTCGTACCTGTACCCTAAGAACATCATCGAGTCGTCCATGACTATCATGACCTCGGGATTCGGACAGGAGAGCATGTGAGGCCTGATGGTGCCGAATTCTGACTCTATGAGGCCTGCTGGTAGGTATGAACTGTTGTGAGGGATCCATCGACGTTACCCTGGGCGCCCTCGCCCATTGAGGAGGGTAGCCGGGCATTGCTAGAATTTGACTGGGGAACATGACCGTAGCGTTGACAGCCGAAGGTGCCAAATCCATGTCGAAGCCGTCGTAGCCTCCGAAGCTCTGAGAGGACATGGCCATGACGTTGCCGCCGCCGTAGACTTGTTTTCGGCAGTCGAATTCGAAGTCTGAGTGGTCCTGTTCCGAGGGACTTGATTGGTCTGATAGGTTGCGACTCGATTGTGGCTCCATCTCTGTCGTGGTCGTCCTCTCCACAGACTCGCGCTCTTTTTGTTGTTCTCCCAATTGACGCTCCAGTTCTACTATGCCAACCTCATCTTTAGGGAAGACCGAGTGGATGGGAAGGTCGATGTCGCTCTTGGGGCGGATGCACCCGAGCTTCGAGGCGATGTTGTGGATCACCGGCTGTCCACGATCGTTGAGCTCCGGCTCGCCGAGGTCCCATCGTTGTTGATCCCTGGCCATCGCGTAAAGCTTGTGGACGGTAGCGGCGAGGGCGAACTGGTTGTGCTCCAGGACTGCAGTATATCCCCTAGGCAGCTGCTTGTACTCTATCGTCTTGCGGACTCCGGCCGTGCAGACGAGGCCGTCATCATTGCAGCGTTGGCAAGGGAACTCGCCGTCACACTGTGACAATCCTGTCAGGCGAAGCCCTACCAGACACTGGGTTGGCCACCTGAGCCGGTGACTTACCTTGGCCTTCTTCATCTTGCACCTCTCGCAGGCCTTCCAGGCCCGCTTGTGCCTTCCGTCAGAGATACCATGTGCCACATGTTCGTGATGTGCCGTTGCACTATGGGGTCTGGCTCGCTTGGAGGTTTTATGATGGGGCTTGATGGCGTTGGCAGAGTTGGAAGAAGATGCCTTCCTAGAGCTGTGTGACTTTTGATTCTCCAGGGGAGGTGAAGGTAGACGGCCGCCCATGGTGAAGAATGATTTATGTATGATATTGTATGGGTGGGTAGGTGAAGAAACAACCCGTCTGAAAAGACAGAAGGATGGTAATGTCGAAGTGGGAGAGGTGGCAGGATATAAGTCGAGGTAGAAGGTGTGTAGAGGGAGGAGGGGGGTTCAAACTATGTAAGCTGCCCCGTTCAGCACCCAAACCCGCAAAATCAAAGGTCGAGAATCCTCGGGCAGGGCAGGGATCCGATTAATAATTGACAAGCAGCGCGCCGTATATTATTAAGTTTGCATCCGCGGACGATACTCGGCAAAGCGACCTCGGCATCCGCTCCGCGGCTGCACCCTGGATCTCTGTCTTGTTTTGAGTTCCTGAACATGCTCGTCAGATTCCCAGCGTGCGGGGATGTGGGGGGGGGGATACGCATGGCCCGATTTGACTTGATTTCTGTCACCTGGAATTGAACAAGGTGGATTGTCCATAAATCTCCGGCGAAGAACATCCGTCACCTCAAGGAATCTTGATGCGAATTTTGATATGGATCTCCGGAGGATCCTTCGAGGACTAGAAGATTACTCCAGCGCTAGGGCGATCGGGATTGTACGCCCCACCGCAGCTGTTCCCCTTTCAGTCAAGCGAGGGTTGCCATCGCAGTTTCTCTGCCGGCTAATTGATGAGTTTGCTGCTGTGCCTCATATACATGCCTACGTCGTGTGACGAATTAGTTCGTCCGAGCATTTGCTCCGCCGGAGCAGCTGTGTGGCCACCTCCCCCCATCGGACTGGTGCAAAACCTGCGCTCATTCGCTCCATGGGATGCAGGGATGGATAGTGGAGTAAGAATGGAAGCTAGTCAAATATGTTTGCGGAGAAAGAATGGAGGCTAGTTCAATATGTCTGCAAAGTTTGGAGATGCTGTTTGACGCCTTGGACGGTAAGGGGGCCACTATTTAAGTAATGTAGCTTCCAGGCAACCAGTTACTCAAATCCTTAAGCACTTAATTCCATCATTATTTACCAAATTATGACGGCTTTCTCCGAAGACTCTCGATCCTTTGGGATCGCCCTGCCTGTGGCTGCTCTTGCCTTGTGTCTGTATCTGCTTCACAATGCATGGGGCTACGGCATCCGAAACGTACCGGGACCATGACCTGCATCGCTGAGCTCGGTCTGGCGCATGTGGCTTGTGTTTCGAGGGACCGCCCATATAGAGTACCGGCAACTCCATAAGAAATATGGCAACATCGTCCGCACCGCGCCTAGAGTTGTCGACATTTCCGATCCTGACGCCATACCTATCATCTATGGGATCAGCAGCAAATTCATCAAGGTATTATCTTGTCCTACGGCACCAACTCCTCTAAGTAGTATGCAGACACTGAACCTTCTCTTTGCAGTCTCCCTTCTATCGCACTATGGACATGAGCTTTGAGGATAAAGTTATGCCTAGCTTGTTCACCACCATATCACCCGACGAGCACAAAGAGCTAAAGCGGCCCGTAGCGCAAAAGTTCAGCATGACATCCATTCGAAGTCTCGAGCATCTAGTAGACCCCTGCAGCGAAATATTTACCGAGGCGATGGAAGACTTACAAGGAGAAGTTGTAGACCTAGGGGTCTGGCTTCAATGGTATGCATTCGATGTGATTGGATCCATCACGTTTGCGAAACGATTCGGCTTCATGGAGAAACGAGAAGATGTAAAAGGAATCATATCGGCAATTGAGTGGGTTTTGATGTATGCGGGCATAGTGGGACAAGTCCCCTGGTTGCACCAGTTCCTCTTAGGGAGCATGCTGTTTCAAAAACTGCTGCGCGCCGTCTCAAACTCCGATCCCATGAAGATCGCTAGCGATGTAAGTGCTTCCCCAAGTTAGCCATGAGCTTGACTATGGCTTTGGAGGACCCTGCTTACCACCCTGAAGATGGTGCTAAGTGCGATTCGGGAACACGATTCCGGGGATGGGAGTAGCGACAGATCTGACTTTCTTGCTTATTTGCGCCAGCAGCAAAAGTCAACTGGCATCCCAATTCAAAGGAGAGAGATGATGAATCACCTGCTTAATAACATGTGAGTAAATAAGCAATCAGGCCTCAACCGAACTGGTCTAGAGTTTTATCTAGGCTGACACACGAATAGCCTGGCCGGAAGCGACACAACAGCGATATCACTAAGGGCAGTCTTCTACTACGTTATTCGGGACAAAGGAGTCTATGCCACTCTTCAGAAAGAAGTGGATGAGTTTGAAGCGGCAGGTCGACTCTCGCCCGTAATCACATATAGCGAGAGCCTTGATATGCCGTACCTGTAAGTCCAATCCAGCCTTGGCATAAGCCTAAGTATAATGCTGATGGAGTGGGTTTAAACAGTCAGATTTGCTTGAAAGAAGCTATGAGAGTGCATCCTGGTGTTTCCTTCCCGCTTGAAAGAATCGTGCCGAAGGGGGGTGTCCGAGTGTCCGGAAAACATCTTCCCGAGGGAACTATCGTAGGCATGAACGCTGCTGTTATTCACCGAAACAAGGAGATTTTTGGGGAAGATGCAGACGCATTTCGGCCGGAAAGATGGATGGGCGAGGAGGAGAGGGTCAAGGTGATGGACCGGCATCTGCTTACGGTGAGTGTCTCTTCCTCTCTCCATTAGAATGACGTGACTAACGCTTATCAGTTCGGAGCAGGAGCCAGAACATGCATAGGGAAGAATATATCAATCATGGAGATGGGAAAGCTGGTGCCACAGGTACTCCGGCAGTTTGAACTAGAGTGGGCATCAGAGAAGCCAGACTGGAATGTCAGGACGTACTGGTTCGCTCGGCAGCAAGGACTTCTGGTTCGTTTCAAGTCACGGAAAGCATAGACTACTTCTCCCGTAGGACCCACGCGTTTGGAGGATGGCAGGTGTTACCGATGAGGCAAGGTTTTGTTCTGCGACCTAGGGGTACTTTCCTTTGTAGATGTTGGATACGCGAGTGGAGATTCGAGATCCCGTCAATTTGGAAATCGTCTGGCACGGCTAGTACAATCACACTGTCTGGCAAGCTTCACGAAGCAGTAAGCCTACATCGCGAAGATCATAGACCGCTCGAAAAGCTGCTATAGCAAATTCAAGCTGCCCTCCACAAGAAACGGGTCTCACTTACCATATAATACACGCTGGCATTGTTACACTCGCCATCTTCGGCCTGCTATTCGCGATAGAACTCTACAACGAGGACGAACATTTTGTCAGCAAATAACACAAGCGCTGTGAGAGACTTGTGAAATGTCAGGAAAAAGAGCAGAGGTATTCAGGTAGCACTGCCAGTCGGACCAGGTTTAGCCCTCGTTCCAGGCGTTGGTTCTGGCAGCCGAAGAAAAGTGCCGACCAGAGTTGCAATTGCGTTGAGTCTGTAGTAGTATATGGGGATGGTTAGAAGGTTAAGGTTTTGTGAAATATTTTTTGGTGAAATAATTGATGGATCCGATACGGTCAATTCAATCGTTGTAATATTGTTCAAATTGATGATCATTATCATAATCGATCCGGGTCATCCGGATTAGCTGGATGAGGGGCCTTTTAATCTCGTTATTATAACTAAAGACCAGATATTAATCTACTGAAGGTTTCCTTATACAGGGTCTCTCTCTAATACACCCCCCCAGCTTGAAGCTATTCAGGTTGAAGCTGTAATCTTTATATCTCTAGATTGTTATCTATTAGGTCTTTTAATTCTCTTTATCCTAGCCGATTTATAATATCTATTAGACCTAGCTATTTAACTAATTATTAAAATATTAGGCCTACTAGGACCTTAGTGAGATTATTAGTAATTATTTCTTTTATATTAATATAATTTATTATAATTTTATTCCTTTAGGTCTCTTATTTTAGCTAATAATTATATATATTAATATAATATAGCTTAGTTTATAATTTATTAATATCTTAATAGATTAAATAGATCATCTAAAGGTTATTATATTAAATATAGATTTCTTTCTTTTTTAGCTAGATTTCTAGCTTCTTAACTAGCTAGGAAATAAATATAGCTTTGCTAGCTACTTAAAATAGAATTAAAAGCTTAACTTTAGTTATAAATATAATAACTGTAGCTTACTTATTAATCTTCTATTTAATTATCTCTTTAAATAGTTTTATAATATAAGCTTAAAAGCTTTTTTAGTTAAAGTTATCTATATAGAAAGTATTACTAGCTATAAGAAATTGATTATTTTAGCTGAATTAAAGAGCTAGGCTATTAGTCTTCTTAAGATATAAAAGAGCTTAATTTACAGCTCTATAATAATCCAGTTCTAGATTTAAATTGAATTTAGCTAGCTATAATATAGTAAAGGCTATATTAAGCTGGGTTATAATAATAGTATAGAGAATTAATTTAATCTTTTATTAGTATTATCTTACTAAGGAAATTAAAGTTTGTTTCTTATATAGTTATAAAGAGTTTTTTTTTATAAGAATCTTATACTATTAATCTAGGTTATCTACTAGGTTAGTAATTTTATTAAAATATAAGAATTAGAATAGCTAGATTAAGCTGGCTTTATAATCTTAAATAACCTTAATCCCTAGAAATTACTAAAGGTTCTATCTACTAAAGAAGAGGGGATTTCTATAGATTATATAAAGCTTTTTAAATTAATAGGATTTTTCCGTTATAATTATATTTAGGTAGCAGCCTTATTAAAACTTAATAATTTAGCTTGGTATTAATAAAGATATTAATAGCATTATATTATATAAGATTTAAATTAAAGTAGGCTGCTATTATAATAAGTAACTAAAATAACTATCTAATTAGAATAGAGATATAAGTCTTTTTATCTAGTTTTTTTAGCTGCTAGTCCCCTTAAATAACTAGCCTAGCTTTATACTTTAAGTAGCAGCTATATTTATTAAACTTATAGATATAAACTTATATACAATTAAGAGTTTATTTTTCTAGGGTTTTTAGGTTATCTTTATTAATCTCAGCTTAAAACTCTATTTTTTTATGATTTTATAAATAGTCTTATTTAGCCTATTTAAATTAGACTTCTATTAAGTAATTATAAAGATCTTAATAGTACTATAGTAGCTTTAAAAGCTAATTGCAATAAATAGACTTAAGTTTCTTTAATAAATATTATAGCTTAATTTTATTAATAAGCTTTCTATTAAGAGTGCTAATAGAGCTAGCTAATCTTTTTATATTAAAGGCAGCTTTTTAGATATTAAGCTATTTAATTTTAGAAATTATAAAGTCCCTAGAATTTAAGTTATTAAGTTAATTAAATACATTCTAAATTATTATTATTAGAAGTATTACTAGTAGTAAAGATATAGGTATTAGGTAATTATATTTATAGACTCTAGGAAATCCAGATTAATTACTATCTAAGGTATTATATTCTTTTCTTAGTTTTTCTTAAGAATCTTCTTTAATTCTATTACTAGAAAGCTTTATAATTCAGTAGGTTAATTAAACTTAATTTTTAAAGAAGTTATTTCTATATTCCTATTATTTAATCTATTTATATATAGAATAGAATTAATTTATTCAGCCTAATCTCTAGAATCTAAATTAGTTAGATTATTTTAATTCTTATTATAGATATTATTTTAATTCTTATAGTAAGTTAATTTCTATTTAGTTATTAGGCTACTAGCTATTTCTTCTAGTAACTAATTTAGTTAAGTTACTTCTATTAATTTAATAGATAATCTAGTCTTTTTTTTTTAATATATAATAAGTTATTTTATAGCTAGTTAATATCTCTGCTAAATTAATTATCTTTATTAAAAATAATATTCTAATAAAGATAATCTTTTTAGTAAATAGATTTAAATTTAATAGATATTAGTTAATTAGTATCCTATAAGATAGCTAATTTAGGTATGGGATTTAGCCTCTATTACTTTTTCCTACTCTTTAGGTATTCTAAGTTATAGTAAATACCTTAAATCTATAAACTTATAATAACTTAAGTAGGGGACCTTATATTTCTAACTATAACTATTCTATTAAGCTATAGCTATATAAAACTAATATATAGAGTATTCTAGTTATTAATTACTTTAGAAGTTTAATTATAGAGATAAATAGCAATCTTATAAATCTAACTTAAAAAAGAAAGAAAATTAAGCTTCTAATTATAAGACTCTTATTTTAATTTTAATAACCTTACTAAATAGCTTAGCTCTGCTATTTTAAGTAGCTATATCTATAGCTATTAACTTTATAATAATACTTATCCAGTAAAGAACTAATATATTATATAGAGATAGTCTTCTAATTTTCCTAGAATTTCTCTATTATATTTAACTATCTATAGCTTTAAGTTAAATTAATAAAAAAGTAGCTTAGAAAGGCTTTAAAAATCTTTATAAGCTTAACTTACTTCTAGATCTAAGATAATAATTCTAGATATAACTGAAATAGCAGTTTATTATTAATAGTAGACTAATATATCTATTAGAATTACCTTCTAGGTTATAGAAGTTAATTGCTAGTCTTAGCTTAAGTTAGCTAGAAGGTCTCTTAGAATCTAGCTAACTTATTAGGTAATCTTAAAAGTACTATAATTATTACAGCTAATTATTATAATCCTTTAATTCGGGCCTCTATAATCTTATTAATAAGCCTTTTTAGAGCTTAAGTTCTAAATAACTAGCTGTAAGTGCTAATAGTATATATCTTACTTAGTTACCTTAGGCTAGTTATTAAATTAAACTAGCTATATTAGATAGAAAAGCAGTATTAATAGGAATATATTTAAGATAAATTAATTATAATAATTAAATAAAAAGTATATAATTAAACTATCTAGAATTTAAGATAATTAGAATCTAAATATATATCTATTAATAGCCCTGCTATTATAGCTTTTATAAGAATATTAGGTTATAAGAGAAGTTAGAATAATAGGCTATATTATTTAAAGTAATAACTTTAAGGCTCTTAATCTATTAGTTATAATATTAACTTTACTATATTCTTAAATTAGAATTTATATTCTCTAGTAATAAGAATATTAAGGATCTAGCAGGCTAATATCTAGAAAATAGCTAATTTAATTAAAGATATAAATTATAGTCTAAAGTTAAAAATAGCTAATATCTACAGTAGATATCCTAATATTAAAAAAGCCTTTAATTAAGAATATTAAGTTATTATAGCAGCTAACTTCTTAGCCTAGTTAATCTAGCTTAAATAGTCTAGCTTAAAGGCTATAAGCTAGTCTTTTTACTCTTAATTAGAAAGTTAGTATATAACTTATTCTTAATAATAAGAGCTAATTTAAACTAGGCTAGGGCCTTTAATAAAAAGATATAGTAGTATTTCTTCTAAATATACTATTTACCTTTATAGCCTTATAGATAGATATCTTAATTTTAGTTATTATTAGACTTAACCTTCTTCTTATTATTTAGGCTAGATTATTTAGACTTATATTTCTTCTCTTTTAATTAAGATAACTATAATAAGGTCTTTCTTTTTCTTTTTCTTATTCTTATTCTAATTAAGTTATAATTATTATTATCTTTCTAATTAAGCCTCTTATATAAATTAATCTAAAGACTAATTATTACCTTAGCCTTAGGCCTTAAATAGCTTTTATAAGTCTAGTAGTTAATCTCTATATATAGACTTTATTATAATTTAGATCTTTAAGATTTTATCTTCTAATTTCTCTTAATAAATTCCTTAAAAAGTTAAAACTCAGGTTAGTAGACTAGCTTAATAGTATTATATAGGCTATAAAATTATATATTAGAGTTATTTAGGTTTCTAATCCCTTTAGCCTAAGCTTTCTATATAGCCTACTCTAATCTATAAGCTAGTAAGGAAATTCCTTAATATCTTAAATACTATAAATAGAATTTATAATATTTAGCTAAAGTCTTATTTTACTATTTTATTATTATAGCTTTAATACTATCTTTAGGTTAGAATACTAAGTCTAAAGGTCTTAGTAGGAATAATAAAAGCTAGCTATTAGTCCCTTAAAAGCAGTCTCTAGAACCCAAATTTTAAGCTTTTTAAGTAATTACTACTAGAGTAGGTATTCCCAATAGTCTTAATTGTAGTTTTAGAGTTAGACTAATAGAAGATCTTATCTTTAGAAGTTAGATTCCTAATAGATCGGGCCGGCTTTATTAGATTGAACAATTTGGAGATAATAACTGGGATTGTAGGAAGAGTTTGACTAGATAACTGTCGGGTCCAGGGTAATTCAGGCTCATCCGCTATATAGGAATTCGGCGGAAATAGCTGCTGAAGGTCGGTCTGACCGGCTTTTCCAAGGGCTCGACATCCTAATCCAGATCGACTAGGTCCCAGATCTTAGCCGAAGACGCCTTGGCTTGGAAGACCCTATCCAATCAACCCAATCTTTAAAGGTCTTAAGGAGGATCTTTTTAGCAGTAACGGCATTGTCCGATATTGCGTTATTTGTAAGGTAGGTAAGATTGGGTGGAATTGGTAGGGAAATTGATCTTGAAATAGATTATAAAAGCCATATAGATCGTAGCGCAAATAGCTTCATCACGGAAATCTGACTGTTAATTGATGGATCCGATACGGTCAATTCAATCGTTGTAATATTGTTCAAATTGATGATCATTATCATGATCGATCCGGGTCATCCGGATCAGCCGGATGAGGGGCCTTTTGGTCTCGTCATCATGACTAAAGACCAGATATCAATCTACTGAAGGTTTCCTTGTACAGGGTCTCTCTCCAACAATAATTTAAAATCGATGGTCTTGGTTTATAAGCCAGCGAATGCAATTTGTCGCCGGCGCACCGACGCTTACAAATGAAATGAATGTCACCATAGTTTACTAAGGACAGGTCGAAATCACAGCTGTTGGCCATGGCGCACAGGGGCAACGCCTATATTAATCGTGTCGTTCCGACCTTCTTGCTTCCTGATTTTTCTCTTCATCCAACACACTCTAGACTGGAATCGAATTTTTCCTTATATCTACTTCCCGTTGTTAAAAATGGCGTCGCTCACTAAAGTCGCACTGATTGGTGTATGGTTACAGCTTTCCTTAAGTTATACCATGCTGTCTGCTAACACTACACTTACAGAAAGGTCTTCTGTGCTCTGCCATCCTTGATTAGCTTGTCCTAGCAGGTTTGGACGTCATTGTGCTTAGCCGCAGCGCCACTGCGAACAAGACCGTCCCCCCGGGCGTCACAATCACCCAGACCGCTACTCTTCAGCTGAAAGTATTGCCAAATCGTTGAAAGGCCGTGACACTGTTGTCGTCAGTATCGCCACTGAGATGATCTCGATCCAGAAAACCATCATCAATGGCAGCATACTTGCGGGGGTTCAGCGCTTCATCCCAAGCGACTTTAGTTTGCTCAACCTTGACAGACGCGCATCTTCACTGTCTCTGTACCGACCCTTCGTCCAAATTCAAAACTACCTGAAAGAAAAGGTAAAGTCAGGCGAGATTTAGTACACGTTCTTTGCAGTTAAGCCATTCCTTGAATACGTCTTTAGATCCCCGCTATTCGTTGATTACCCTCAAAAGGGGGTCCAGTTTTACGGAAAAGGCGATCAACCCATCAGCACCACCAGCATGACGGGAATTGGCAAAGCAGTGGTTGGCGCCTTAAAAAAGGCAGATCAGAGCAAGAACCGACTGCTTCACGTCCATGAGGCCGTCATCACGCAAAGGAAGGTCCTTGAGCTGGCAAAGAAGGCTTCTCCAGGCTCACAGCGGACTGAGACGGCAATTGAGCCGAGAGAGACGCTTCAGTCAGCTTTCAAGAATTTTGAAGAGAATCCAGCCGACTTTACCCAGGTCTTTGGGTTGCTCAAGGCTTTGATGCTCAGTGGCGATTATACTACGGAGTACACCGAGGTAGACAATGAGCTCGTGGGATTGCTAATGTTGACAACCACTGGTTTGGAGGAGATTGCTCTGTCTCTGTTGGGTCGGCAACCTTAGTCTAGGCTAGGCTTGATTGACGAGAAGAGCTCGATTCTATACAATTCCACACATATAACTCCAATGGCTTTTGAAGGCTGTGATGATCGGTTCCTTTGCCATGGCCGAGCGAAGTAGGCGTACCTGCATCATTCAGTTCAATCGGGCCAAGTATTCCTTCAAATTAAATCAGTCAAACTGCTTACCCATGACTCCTACCTGTTCATGTCAAGACGTTAATGCTTGCCAGTCGGCACCGTGCAGCACAGCAGTGTCTTTAATGACCATATACAACACTGTCCTCCAAGAGCCCCAAGATCCTCGAGAATTTTCCGTGAAAGATAGACCTCAGGCCTAATCCCGACGGGTTTGACGACAAGACAGTCAAATATTGGATGACACTAATTAGATGGAGCTAGAAATTGGCTACAACCCTCCATCAAACGGTAGATGTTAGTCGCGCTGCACGACAACATGGAGAGGAGGTTGGCCATAGAAGGAGACGATGGAAGCATTCGTCAAAAAATGCAAGGATCTTGTCTGATTGCCCTAACTCAACAAGGTGGCCGCCTGAGCCACCAAACGATGCGTAGAGAAGGCTTGGCCCCAACTTTTAAATTGGTTGAATTGCATGGTCGAGTTGTTCTTGTATTTATGATCATCTTGTCAAATGAGGATATAATGTGTGATGAGATAGCCCTTTATTCCGGAGGAGATACTCTCGTAGGTCCAAATGGGAAGTCATCGTCGATGCGAACTGCAGGACCAAGTCGCTGAAAAGCGCAAAGTATATATTTGTCCACCTCTCATCTGGGACCCAAGTCCACATTTCCCAAAACTAGATCAATCTGTCCTTTAATTTCTCCAAGGCCTGTCCAAAAGACACTAGCTTATCACTCAAATTGAGCTCTTCCATACTAATGACTCGACCTTCACCAAAGCTCTCCCAATCCGAGTACTGTTCTCCCCAGCGAAGCTGAGAAGCCAGCTCTGTGCCAAAAGGACCCCAGATTGCTGCAAAGTTATTATCAGATACTTCAAGGTACGTGGCTGGTTTCCCCGTGACCCTTGAAAACTCTGTCGCGATGTCGTGGAGCGGGATATAGTCAGTAACACAAATAACAATCTTACCAAAAGTCCTGGAACTGGCGTTTAAGATTCCTTCGATAACAATCCCGCAGTTTGTTTCCATATCGCCAGCTAAAACGAAAAGACCCGACGGCGAAGAAGGTGCCATCAAAACGTAATGTCCGGACCCAGGCTGTAGTGTTGTCTCCTTTTTAGTCATGTACCACTGCTGAGCAGATAAATATCTGTACTTACGATTTCAATAAATTTTAGCAATGGAAGTTCTGCCAGATTCGAGGCGTATGCTCCCGCCCAAAACTCAGTCGTCTTCGCCCAGAGGTCAGGAGTGTTTGCGACTATCCAATCAACCCCTTTCTGCTTAAAGTCGAAGTGCGGAACGGGGTACTGTCCTGCAGAAATTCGACTCGCGGAGGGCAATGTGCTTAGAACGTAGTGACGCAATGTGGGAGTGGCAGCAGCTGCTTTTGCGAGATTGATAAACTGCGAGACCTCTGCTTCGCCAGCTCCCTCGACACCAAGTGTGTGGATAAATTCCCAAAAGGTTGTCACCGCAAAGATTGCCGTGGCTCCTTCAAAGGCCCGAAGCAAGCTTGACTCATCATTCACATCGCCATACACCATTTCCACTCCCTGTACCTCGAGGTTAGGTGTTCCATTCCGCAGCTGCGGGAGAAGCCACTTGCCTCGCGGGAAAGACTCTGCGCCGTCTCTCCATCCAAGTTGCGAGTAACGCCTCTGACCTTCCACTTCGAAGTCTTCAGCAGCTGTCTGATGACAGACCCCCCTTGTTTGCCGGTGGCTCCGATGATAGCAACGACGGACATGTTCCGGGATGAATCGGGAGGTGATTGCTCCCGGTGTGTGGAGCACTTGTGCGCGACATCAAGGCTGAGTTCGTAGACAACAGTTATCTGCTTTATATTGAGTTTTTTTTCTATTCAATTCCATATTTTACCCGCGGAGGTGAATGACTAATTTCCTAATGGTGCGTTGTGCTATTTCAAATCGAAGCTTTTGACGGTAAGATATTTATTGACTGAGAGAAAGATGATTGGATAGTTCTAGAGCGATGTGGGATCAGATGAGCGATGTGGGATGAAGCGAGCGATGTGGGATGAGATGAGCGATGTGGGATATGAACTACCGGCATTAACTAATGTACTTATGTCTTGAGTGGGACCAGATACGAAGTCCGTATCCATGGATTCCTAGCCTGGCCAATACGTTGCCTTGGGCAGAAGCCCAACAACCTCATTCTACGTAATTCTTTCAAACCCCTACTTCCCCCTTGAATGTCTGTTATCTCCATCTTTGGTCACTGATAGAGCCCAAGCTCCATTGTTCTGTGCCCCACATCGAAGGAAAGATGGTTCGGTCAGATGCCACGTCGTCAATAGGAGAGCAGCAGAGCACTAAACGGGTCGTAAACGCAAGTCTTCCCCGGTCGTTTGTTTTGGTCTAATAGGAGCAATAATCTCACGCAGATGCATATACTAGGCCTGTTTGCAATGCAGGAAGAGAAAGAGGCGCTGCGATAATGCGACACCCTCCTGTGGACAATGTGCAAGGATCAGCGCCCCTTGCAATTACATTGAGCGAAAGCATCGGGGAGCTGGCAAGAAGTGAGGCTCTAATTAAGCATGCCAGAATCAAAGAAAAAGGTTTGAAATTCTGACTTTCTTTAGGAAGGCCTACGTCCAGCATCTCGAGGAGCGGCTGAGTTTGGTAGAGTCTGCCTTGCAGCACCCTACCTCGCGGATTACTACCTCCCTGACTCCTCCTCAAGGCGACCATTCTTGCCATTCCCCCACAAGAGACCACTCCCCTCTGATCGAACAATCTGCAGAAGCGCTGATTGCAGGAGTCGAAATCCAGGACGACTTAGAAGTTGACCATGAGGCAACAGCTGCACATGAATTACAAACCTCACCTCGCGAACGACTCATTCTGAAACTCAGCGAGTTTGCGATTCAAACCAACGTCGAGTACCAATGGATGCAATCTCATGCAGATCGGAGCAGCTTCCAAAGGAGAGTATTTGCAGGGCTTCCCCTGCAGCAGCAGACCGAGCAGCTCATACATCCTGTACTGGAAGAACTTCAAGTCTACGGTGCTCTATTAAGCGCCGAATCTTTGCAGTTTTTGCTGAGCCAGCAGTACGCAGCGGGCTTTGACTGTGCCACTGATTGCTCCCGATGGGCCATCGTGAACGCAGTCTTTGCCAACGCCTTCATGTGCAGAGCAACCAACGAGTCCCTGGCACAATCAGCTCCGATCGCATGGAGCTACTTCAAGAACTCGTTCTCTGTATTTCCAGAGCTCATCATCCAAGAACCGAATCCCTCAGCGTGCGAGGCCCTCCTGTATATGGCAATGTTCATGTTATGCACAGCTGATATACAAACGGCCTCGCTGCTCACTGCTGCAGCTGTTCGCCAAATCTGCAACCTCGGCATGCACCGGAAAAGTTATCACCTCTCTGTTGAACCCCTCACAGCAGATAGGCATAAGCAGGTCTTCTGGATGGCCTACATACTTGATATTGACTTGATGCACAAGTGCGGCTTGCATTCAGCCTTTGGGACCAGCAGGCCGACGGTGGATCTTCCTGAAGACTCTCTGAGGCTCACTTGAAAATATCGGACACAAGTCTCCAGGGTTGCTCCGACGGAGGGCAGAATTGGCTGTGATTCAAGCTCGAGTCCACGAACTCCAGCAATCCGAAAGGCTGATTCCCTTCAACAACCAAGAACTCCTTGAGGTTGTGACAGCAACGAAACAGGAACTCCAGGAATGGAAGAGCAGTCTACCAGAGTATATGCAGCCGATGTGCCGTGTATCGGGGGAACCTTTAGATATTTCTCTCGCTCTCTTGCACTATTCGTAGTTGAGCTGTCTCGTCAAGGTTCACATGGTGTTGGCTCGTTCAAACGCCCGGGAATCTTCAGCCTCGGCTCAACTATTCGCTCTCGGAAGAAACAACATTGAATTCACCATGCCATTCTCTTTGGCCATGTGTGCAACTGCATCCCGTGGCATACTCAGTGTTACGCAAAGTTTGCCGCCACTGTCATTCTTTCACCTTTGGTACGTGCTCATTTGCCCCGGCATCATCAATCTCACACAGCTTCCTAATCGCAGAAAAGGGGGTACTCTCTGCTATCCCCTCTCCGCTATCTTCGCCCTACTTTTGACAGTTTTGGAGAATCCTGCGACCGCGTTAGCAAATGCAGACGTCGGGAGAATTGGGGAATTCGTCCAGTTTCTCCACCGGCTTAGGGGTGAAGGTTGCAATGTCCATAGAATCCTCGCGGGATGCGTCGAAATTCATCAGATCGCAGAATGCGCTGTGCACTTCCACGAGGGCCCCAAGAGTTTCTCAGTACATTGGGAGATGCGTCATTCGAATGCTTTGCCGGCACGGTTGGAGGTGGGATACCTTATCACGAGCATTGGAAGCCAGCTAACTTGACACCCGTGCCAGTCGATTCGTCAAAGGCTGCTTCTTATTCCAGACTGGTTGTATCTAGCGCAGGGACTTCTAAGCAACATCCCCTCGTTGCGTACCCAGGCGGAGGTTCTTCTTCTCGGTATCTTTGAGGTGGAGAAGACTACGGGCACTTACGGCTTGTTCGTTCCTGAACTGTTGAAGCCGCATAATCATGGGTTTTCATACGGGCCTTAGATGGTCCCAAAGAATCCGCCCTCTAGATGGTACATACTATATAATTTGTCACGTCTTTCGCGCAATGATATGCTGAGCTTTGCCCCTTCTGGGATTCGAAATTGGAGCTGCTTTCTAGTGATGATTGTCCCGAATGTGCCGGCTTTAGGGAAAAGAGGAATTTTAGCTACAGGGACTGGAAACCGTGTGCTTCATTCTAGACGGCAAGGCAGGACCAACACTATGGAATAGGGGATTTGTAATGTGGGAGGCTCGACGTGTATGCCCCACGTACCCCCACCCTTAATGCAGCCGCACTTAGCAAGCGGGAAACCTGCGGAAGTAAAATACATCCGCGGCTCCACCATGCTGAGAAATGTGAATGAAGTCGACCATGTACCTCGCGGCAGAAAGCAACCGGTTGGTAAGCTGGCGGAAGCAAAGTTTGGGTCTCCGAATTGAACATAAAAAACGCCTGGAAGCCGGGTTTCAATTACTGTACCAACAATAGTACTTTTCTAGTTGTTCTTCCAGGTATCTAAGCTCTCAACTACGACACGTGCTCTGTCTTCGTCATCTGCAAAGCCCCATACATCCTACTTTACGCTCTCACACACCTCATTTGTTATCATGGCTATCGTTGCTGTTGCAGGAGGTACGGGAAATGTTGGCCGAACCCTCGTTGAAGCTCTTGTGGCTACGGGGAAGCACGAGGTCAAGATCCTTGCTAGGAGTGTAAGCAGCGCTACAAAGCTCATAGTTCTTCTGTATGACTAACAAAAAGAAGCCCAATCCTGCGTTTGAAAAGGGGGTAGGGGCAACTATCATCCCCACTGACTATACGAACGTGGAGGCAACAATGAAGACACTCGAAGATCACGGCATTGACACCGTCATATCCGCCATCACTACGCTGATTGGACCTGGACTTTCGCCAGAAATTGGCCTCATTCGCGCTGCGGATGCTTCAAAGGCGACAAAGAGGTTCATCTCCACTGGCTGGGGCATCCCCCACAAAGAAGAGTAAACCTACCCCGATGCGTTCCACCAACAAGTCACTGATTTCGTATCGTACGTGTACAGACACAGGGCTCAATTCATGACCGTGCCATCAAAGCTGGATGCCTGGGCTGTCTTGAAGGAGACCAAGACACTGGAGTACACCATTGTACACAATGGTTTCTTTCTCGATTACTGGTGTCAGAATGTCGTCAAGTCCCACATGCCTCCCACCACCGTGGCCATTGATATTTTCAACGGTGCGGCAGGGATCCCTGGGGCCGGCAACACCCCTGTTACGTTCACCCACACGACCGATGTAGCCAAATATGTTGCGGCTTTCATTGATCTCGAGAAATGGGAGCCAGACACCTATATCATTGGCGACAGTGTCACTTGGAACGAATTCCTCAAGCTTGCAGAGACTGCAAAAGGTAGCTCCTTGAACGATGTCGAGCATGAAAGGGCACAGCTGATCTTCTCCGTCCGCTACAGGTTCTAAGTTCGACGTCACTTACGACAGCACTGAGAAATTGAAGAGCGGTCAAATCACCGAAATCCCGGCCCACGTCCCATCGTACGCAGCGTTCCCGAAAGAAGCATATCAGCAGATGATGGCAACGTTTGGACTGTGGTTTGATGATGGCTCTTTCAACCTTGCCAGTCTCGGCGTGAAGGATCTCACGCAAGTGTTCCCCGAGATAAAGCCACTGAAGGTCAAGAATATTCTGGAGGCTGCGCTCCAGAAGAAATAGGCCCAACATGCTGCCTACGAGGGGTTGGACAGGGCTTAAAGCATGCGAATTCAGGAAGGCTGATGTATTGGTTGAGGCGGCCCGAAGATCACCCTCGCTAGATTAGTCACTTGTCCTAGTCTATACCTCCATTTATCTTCCGAACGGTGGAGCATTGGATTACAGGAGAACAGGATGTTGAGTTCTAAAATACCAACGGGGTATTGTAAATGCAGGTGGATTTAAGGTACGGAAGCCCTCTTTGCTTCTGCAGGGGTGGAAAGAAGCACCAATGATGAGGCCTAAGGAGACGGCGTCCATAACTAGACCAGAACGTTGGCCACAATGCTCATCTTTGCAAGGCTGACGCCACGCCCTATCATCTCGCCATCCATTGGATACAGTGACCCGGTGGTAATAGTCTTAGCCAATCGAACTAGTTCCGCCACTTTCCTCGCACCCCGGATTGCTTGCTGGCTCCGTCACAAGCCAACAGGGACGGTTGAGTTTCTTTCGACTTTCGAGTCAGTATCTTTAGTAATAACACCCTTGCCATCACCGGGGTTTCGACGCGCATCTTGGGATCATATGGAAGGTTTTATATGTTAGCTGGGTCACCGACTTGCGCCACCTAGCTTGCTTTCGCCGGTTCCCCCAAGTGTTCTCCCGTACGGGTCCTGCACGGCAGACCACGGGGTTGCACGCAGGTCGTGAGATGCGGCCACCGTGAGCCATATGCCGACCCAAGTTATAGCAGGTAGGAGATGCAGGGGATAGAAGTGCCGGCTGGAAGGACGGTGGACCTGGACTTCACCAGACAATTGAGTCTTCTCGCATGGTCCAAGACAAATCTTAGGGCAAGCTCTTTGTGGACTCAATTGACATATGTAGCTCAAATGGATTGGTAGCTGAACTGTTCAAAGTTTTGACTTGATTGCGTTTAGAAAGCGGAAAGAGCAACCAAGAGATAGGTCAGTGAATTGGTTCGGGAATGGCGTGTTACTGTGAATTATCTGCGCACCCGTAACCAGGTCTCCACCTAACATTGACGTTGAGTAGAAAATAAATCCTCGGGCTGCTAAACGAAAACGGAATATTTTCGTTCGTCAGGTGCCGCGTCAGCTGGTGTGATGAGAGCATATCCGGCGACCCGGCGATACCAGGTGTGCGAGACGAGACGACCAAGGCATGACCGCGGTGCTCCCACCAATATTTGTATCATCGGCATCTCAACCAGTGGCATCTCATGATTCTTTTCATCTTTTCGTCCAAAAGTCCTTCTACCTTTAACAGTACGTTGTCACTGATGGCTTAGGGGTATGCAAACTCTAGGGAGATTATGGAATATCTTAGTAATATAAAACTAGTACTTCTTCTTGTGCATTGAAAGACACTCCGATCAGCAAGTTGATCCAGCCGAGACCATCTAATTGATCATTCAACTCCGGAGGAAGAACCCACGAGCACGGCCATCTATATCACTGTAAGAGTCGTAGACTCGGTCAGGTTACGGCTGCTGAATCCAACGTACAACGTGAAGTCTCCCTCGGGAATTAGCCACAGCTGTGCGTTGACATCCCAGTAACTCAGATCCCGGCGCATCAACTCAAAGGTCACCTGAGATTTCTGTCCAGGTGCAAGATCGATCTTGTCGAAACCGCGTAGTTGCTTGGGCGGGGTGCCTGCCGAAGTGCTGTCAGGAAACGAGATGTACAGCTGGGGCACAGCGGCGCCGCCAACACGGCCAGTATTCCGGACGGCGGCCTTGGCGGTGTATAGAGTATCCCACAGCGCGGGATTTCCCCCAGGCTGAACTTCTTGCTCCTTAGGGCGAGATGTGATATTTGCTTCCGCATCTGTAGCTTCGATGAGGAAATCTGAAATCTCGAACGTGGTATATGAGAGACCAAAGCCAAACTCGAAACGGAAATCGATACTTTCAGCGTCAAAGTAGCGGTAGTCTATCTTAAGCTTTTCTTCAAAGTAAGACTGCCAGTCATCTGTGCCTGTTGTGCTGATGTTCGTTACAATGTGTGCGTTATAGTCTGAGGCATTATATGCAATGGTGTATGGGAGATGACCCGAGGGATTGACGTTGCCATATAGCACATCAACTATGGAGTTGCCGGATTCTTGGCCAGTGTAGTGAGCGACTAGGATGGCCGTGACGTTTGGGTGATCGGCCCATGGCAGAACGTTGATGCCGGCTGAATGAGTAATAACAATCGTGTTATCACATAACCCCGCGACGACCTCGACTAGCTGGTTGCCATCGTAGTCTAGATCAAGTGATTCACGATCAGAGACTTCTGCGGCCCAGCTTTTGAGAAAAACCAAGCAGACATCTGGCTCATTTGGCCGTGGTCTCGCTTGCCAAGGCTTCAAATCACGCCCCATAGCCATGGTGTTGTTAAGCCACACCTCCACGAGAGCATTGTCCTTGGCAGCACGCGCCTTGATCGCCTCAAGAGGGGAGATGAGGTAGGTAAACTGAGCACCTCCTGAGCCGCCTCCAATAGCAAGAGTTCCGAACTCGAACTGCCGCTGGTTGAAAGGACCCTCGGTGACCTCGCCAGCATCGTTGCCATATACTGCGATTCTTCTGGGGTTCTTCAAGGGTAGAGCCTGGTTTTCGTTCTTGAGGAGGACGGTTGATGCGGCAGCTTGTTTGCGAATCAACTCGCCATGATTGCCTCTGACATCACGGTGAGAAGGACCGGTGAGGTTCCACTCGCGCAGCCAGATATCAAGCGGCGTCCAAGGTTTGAAACGAGCCACTGACGGATCGACCGTGGGGAAATCTTCGTCCTGGTGGAGAGCGTAGTACGGGACCATAATTCTGGTGACCATGTCATCCAGGCGTTCCATATCGATGGTACCATTTGTAACGCCGATGGTGATATTGCCGCCCAAAAAGGAGCTGAAAGACTGCGTTCCGTTGATCACAATTGGGGAGCTGCCAGGCTGGAGAATGTATCCAGGCATGTCCATGTCGAGTCCAGCCTCGATCGAAGCAACGCCCGTGTGAACGGCTGACCAATCAGACATGACAAAGCCTTGGAATCCGAGCTCTCCTTTTAGCAGACCATTGAGGATCTTGGAGTTTTGGCATCCATATGATCCATTGATCCTCTGATAAGAGCACATAACGCTTGCAGCACGGGCGCGGACAGCGTTTGCGAAAGGCCACATATAAATCTCATCTGGTGGCAGTCAGTCAATCGCTTGACACGAATGCTTTGGTGGTGATAGTGACTTACGGACCGTCCTGTCGTCAGCATTCGAGGAAATGGCCTCATGCTGGAGCGTGCCATTAGCATAGTAGACTGGGTTTCTAAGCATCTCCTGTTCGTTCAAGATCCAGTGTTTCGCAGTCGCTTGAACACCCCCGTCCTGAAGGCCCATTACCGACCTCTCCATGGCGATACCGTTGAGATATGGATCAGGAGAGAAGCCCTCCCAGTTGCGACCCGAGTAGGGTGAGCGACCCATAGGCCCGCCGACCGGACTGTCCGTAATCGTCAATAGTTGCCGTCATATGCATGGAGTTGACACTTACGCCAGAGCAATGTGAGCGCCCTTGGCTTTGAACTCACGGCCCATTGCAAGGGATCTCTCATACATCATTTCTTTATCCCACGAGGACGCTATCGTCACACCCGAGGGGAAAACACTAACGTAGTCCGCAGATCGGAGAGAGGCAGGTCCATCTTGTAGACAAAGACCGCCAAAGTTGAGGCGAGGGATCGGGTAGATATTCCCGTTGCAAGGGCCAAGTTGACCAGTGACCATGTCGGCCTTCTCCTTGAGAGTAAGCTCGGCGACGAATTCTCGAGCTTTATCAAGTGCATCTTCCCAGCCTCCCGCGCCCGTGATGTGGGCTTCTGGTAGTCAGTTTCTGAGCCTACAATCTCTAAAGTGAGGAATTGACGGACGTTAAGGATAGACGGCCTCAGAGTGGTTGTACTGCCCAAGAATGACTGAGTTCTCTGACAGAACCCATGTGAAGGTATTCTCAGATCTGGCATTGGCCTGGGAGAAGTAAGCACTTGCCACGCGAGATGCCAGTAAGAATTTTAAGAAGATGTTTGGGACAGTCATAATGGGCGATTGGCTTTTTTGTCTGTTCAAAGGCAGGGTGCCTTGCGACCTGCTGGGGCAAGGTCTACTTATATAGGAAAAGCCAGCATGCGCTGGGATGTCCTGTTAGGCCGTGTGACTGCACAGTCAAGATAGGGGGAGGATGATCTGGTGGTGGCAACGGCGCTGATGACGGTTATCCCGGGGCTCGGGATAAAGGAAGGCGGCGTGCATGTCTTTCTCCGTACCAAACCGTACATGTCACCGTCGTTCACCGTCGTTCGACTCAGTCTCGGGCCTTCATCGGCGACTCACCAGGATCTTGCACAAGCTCATATACGTGGGTGCGGGAGATGAGGAGACTGTTCTTGTGACCGAGGGACACATTAGGGAAATGTCACATCGCTCGTATAGGGTACGGGGCGTTACCAAATGCAAATTTTGCAGGGGGCTAAATCATTGTTCCGAGAGACTTTCGGTTGGTGCTGAAGTATTTCAGTGTCGCAAGATCTGGGCGAAAGCTGACTAGCCTGGGGAATAGTGTCTGTTTACGTTTCGGTAAGCTGGAGACATTGATCCCCAAACTAGGAAATTCTGCTTATTACTGGCAAGCGTAGACAGAAGGCCATCATCGAGATAGACACATACTACCATGAGGTATCGCCGTCACCGATGAAGGGTTCAGGACTGGCGCGGGGAAATGTCGACTTCCGCGTAATCTGGAAATCATTAACCCCGACGCTGTATGGTTGGATGTGCAACCATGTTGCCGTAATGCGCCAGGCATCATCACGAATACATTCTCGTTCTACCACCAGCTGGTTTTGGCCGTGTCCTAGCTCCAGCAGAAGTGGGCCAACTCATATGCACCGGCCGCCCAACATAGCCGACAGGTTCTCCGACGCAGACTATCAGGAAGGACTGGGGGCATCTAACTGAAAAAGGCATACCACCGACATACGTCACAGCCGAGAAACAGCGTCAAGCTACTTTCCACACTGCGAGCCCTTTCCCCCACCATATACCCCAGTAGATGTGGGGACCCCACGTCTAGGGTTTTCCGACAACAATCCCGAGTGTCGAGGACCAAGTGTCCAGGAAGTAGAACGAAACACATGTGACATTAAAGACAGGCTACACCATGGAAATATTGATCTACGTCCATTGACGACATTGAGAAAAAGACTTACTCGCATAGGTTTTGGCGACAAATAGATTCCAGTCTTCTTTCAAAGCACCTTTCCCGGAGTTTTAAGGTATGGAGAGTAGAAGTTCAACTCCACCATCGGCACATCTGACGCCAATCTGTCGGAATTCTCACCGGCGGGAAGAGTCTGTTTCAAGGGCAATGCATTGTCGCCCATGTGACCGGCTTCACCATCGCACGTGCTCAATCCCGCCGGCCGCGTCACAACCCGCTCCCCATAGCCAGCATTCTCTCGGATGGTTCGGAACGTTGTTCTGGCCACTGCTCACCCGTCGCGAGGCGAGGCGTTTCTGCTGGGAATCGAAAATAGCGCCCTGCTCGCTCTCGTAAATAGGATCTAGGGGAATCTGAGCTGTTTGGCATGATAGGAGAAATCCCCCAGTTCTAACCTGGATACCCGTCTTGATCCGGCCCTTAATGATAAGGTATGGTCAGAAACGGTGCAATTTGTCAGGCTGTAGAACAGCGAGCGAGGAAGAGGTCATTAACAAAGAGGAACTTGCCTTATGGACTAAAACAACCACACCCCACCCACAGCCTCTGTAGGGTAGCTGATATAACAGCTTATCATAACGTGGGCAAATCTCAGTCTTCTGGCAGCTATTGCCTGTCAACCAGGTCTGCTAAAAATAAAGAAAATATGGAGAGATGTGACCACATCCTTAGTCATAGCTCCCCAGGATGCCAGTGTGGTCCAAGACATCAGGTTGGAGTTGCCCGCTATGATCCTGGAAGGTGCGGGACGTGACATGCTTAAACTTGTTCTCGTTTTGGCATCGCTGGAGTTAATAGTGGTCCAATTTGCGGCCAAATGCCCATCTTCCAATTCTCTGCAACAAGATAAGCAAGATGGATCATATTATACAGGCTCAGCCTCTCAGCATGAAAGGCCAGTAAGGCGAGCTCTTCTTGCCACCAAATTATGTTGCCTCAAGAGCCCTTTCAATAAGAAAAACAAACACATAAATTTGACAGAATATCCCAGAATTCCGTTGAATCAATCCGAGCCAGACGTGGCAATCGCTCCAGAACCTTCCTTGGTCGGGCTGAAAGTGGGCAGCGCTCAATGCGACGCATGCTTGTACACAGATGTTTCCGTCTGTGCATTGGCTACATCGTATAACTCTCCATCAATAGCTTGAAGCTCGAAAGACCTATAATTCTTTCGCACCGTCGGCCACAAGACAACTGCAAGGCTGAGAATACCGATGGTAATAACCCAGTTGTAATTGAAGGTGCTGGCCGTCCAGTTCGGAGAGGCTGGGAAGCACTCCATGATGACAAAATAGCAGACTGAGAGAAGTGCCCATGCATGGATTGGCATACTGAACTTGCCGTAGTATACAGGGCCAGGGACGAAGCGGTGCCTGTAAACAAGGCGCAAAAAGATGGGGGCAGCGGATGTCAACAAATAAGCAATGACTGCTAGGGAGAAAATGATAGTGCGAGCCATATCAGACAGAGCGAACAGGAGAATCAAGAGTGCGCCTGTGACAAGGAGCCCTGTTGCGGCGATAGGCATGTTTGTTGGTTGGTGGACGTGAGCGAAGACGTGAGGAAAAGGGAGGCCACCGTCCCTGGCGAAAGCGGCAACTTGGCTAGCCGATGTCAGCAACAGAGACGGGCCACCCATGCATCCAGCCGTTGTTAGAACCATGAGGAATGCACAACCCAGGTGGGTGCCCCAATGATCAACGATGAGAGTGTACATGGCAAAGCCGCTGGCTACAGTCAGTAAATGGCTCAGGACGTCACTGGGACGGGAATATTGACATACCCCGGATCATCAGCAGCAACAGTAATGTCAGGAATGCAGAAAGCTGTAATAAGAGAAACAACAAGACCGCCCGTAGAAATGGTAAGGTAGGAGGTGATGACGGCTTTAGGCGCAGTTCGGGAGGCGTTGTGTGTTTCCTCGGCGACAAAGGCCGGGGCTTGCCATCCAGTAATGGCCCAAACAGCACAGAAAAAGGACATTGGAACCGCAACGGCATTGACGTAGAGTGAGTGATTATTGTATTTGCCGAAAACTTGGGCGCCGGATGCGAATGGCCGGTCCTGCTGCGAATGCGTGATTGGGATGGCGATGATGTAGATGATGATGGTGACGGCCATGACCGCGGCTGCAACTTCCATGAGCGATCCAGTGCTGGCGGGATCGAGTGAAGGTAAAAAGACTTACCTGTACCCAAAAAAACCCATTGGAACTTTTCCATGCGAAGAGTCGCGATGAACCCCCAGATGACCACCTGGCTTGGGATCAAGGGCAGGGTCTACTCGGTCAACAGGAATCGTGGCGCAAGTCCAGTCAAGAATGTTTGAAATGGCCTCGTAGAGCAGATATTCCATCGTACTATGAGGAGGGGCCACGTGGCCGCCAGAAGGAAGGATGAAAACGTCCACCGGCTGTCCACTCGCCGTGAGGTACTTTGTGTTGTTCCACTTCTCTAGGAAGCTCTGACGTAGATTGTACACTTCTTTTCCGACGTTGAGTAGCTCTCGTGCACTCAATGCGTCCTCTTGAGAGCCCAACAACACCTCTTTGATGAGTGGCTCGGGCAGTCGTTCAAGAAGCTCTCGGGTGGGCTGGCCTCCGGTACAGCTGAACGTTTTGATTGCCGTCTCCATGAGGCCTTCGGTGCCGTCGAAAAAGTCGACATCTAGCACCTCGAAGCCGTCGCGCCTCAAGGCGTCTTTGACTTCATTCATACCACGCTCGGTCGGTGGATGAGGCCGCACGACGCCGTCGTGGGCAGTAAATCCAAAAGTGAGTTGACGTGCAGCTCCTCTGGCTCTCGTATCGCTGTAAACCATTTGGTTCCAAGGCAGCTTGACCCAAGAGAAGTCCTATTGCCAAGGCTGAAGGGCAAGTAGCGATTTAACGTAGACCTCCAGTCCATCAATAGACCTCGATATTGGGCCGGCAACGCCGGCAATTAGATATGTTGGGTTGGTGAGCTTCACTGAGTGGAGAGGAAGTCGTCCCTGGGATGGGCAAATGCCGTATACGCCGTTGAAGTTGGCAGGAGTGCGAATCGGCCCTCCGATGTCCGTACCAATACCAATAGGGCTGCCTCCCAGGGCGACCAGGGAGCCTTCGCCACCACTTCATCCGCCAGCAGACAGCCCTCTGTTATCTGGGGTGGATGTGGTGCCATAAAGAAAGTTAATACATTCACCCGACATCAGTGTCTGGTGCACGTTGGTCTTGCAATAGAAGACAGCCCCGGCATTGGCCATCTGGGTGACAATGTCATCCGAGTCCTCCATCAGCTCCTCCGCTAAAGCCACGAAGCCGTAAGTTGTAGCGTGTCCTTTGACATTCATGACATCCTTCAGACTTATTGGTAGCCCATGGAGTGGTCCAACAGGTCTACCGGCTTTTTTCAGATGCTCGTTAAGTTCGCGCGCTTTGGCCAGACCTGCTTCCACAAAGATGTCCGTCAGTGGGTTAGTGAGGTGTTGAGTTATGGCAGCGCGAGCTACAAAGGCCAGTAGTACCTCTCCAGCGGTCCAATCTCCAACGGCCAGCTTCTTCAAGATATTGCTGGGAAGGGACTCCGTGATGGCAATTTGCTGCGTCGTCGAGTCGCCGCTTGTGATGAGCCAATTCCGCACATCCTTGGCAGAGGACGGGGGCAGTAGCGGTATGGACTTGCCCAGTGACATCATGGCTGCTGAGTCGAGAGCCTTGCGTCGTTCAGCTTGTTTGCGGGACGCAATGATTTTCCACCGGGGAGGTCCCTCAGTTTGCTGGTCTGTAGTCGTGCTCAGAGACATCGTTGTTAGTAGGTTCAAATATGCCGATAGGAATATGTAGAGTAGGTAGACGCTCGCTGGGTGGCGTTTGATATGAACTGGGTTTGGATTGGTTTTTCGTCGAAAGAAATTCCGGCTTGAGGTCTCTCGCTTCATTCCTCATATACCATATACGGAGGGGAAAATTCCCGGCGGCATAGCGGTCCAAGAGTGTAGGGGTCGCGCGCGCATTGTGTAATTCTCTTACTACTACACATGTAATGTGCCGGCGGAGAATTCTAGTAGTGGAGAAAAGGGGATGAGGTATCCATTTAAAATAATGGCCGGCCGCAACTGTAGACATCACAATCATTTAAACAATAGCCCTCGGGGACGTTCACATATCACAACATAGTCTCTACATTACTGGATTTACCACAGCCAGAGCACAGCCAAAAATCCACAATCTTCCAAGAATGTCCGCGGGACGTCCCTCTCTGGCTGTGACAAGCGGCGTCGAGTCGGTCCCACGGCTGATGAAGTATGGACCTGGTCAATTCACAGACCTCGCGTGTTCCAGGTAAGCTTTTTGCCAGGGCGTAGTGAAACCGTTTAATTACGAGAGCCTCATGTCGCTAAAGATGGGCTATTTTATAGTGACCCAAAGACCCACCAAATAGTGTGCGGTATATGGACATCAGACGACATAACAGACGGCGAAGAGGTATTTGACGCCGAAGTTGACGAGGTCAAGTTCGTAACTGAAGGTATAGTCCTCCGCCATTTGTATCTTGTACTTTTAAGGGCCCTGTAGTGCTGATATCCTGATAGGAGAATCACTCTGGAAAGACATCACAACGGGGAAGACGGTTGTCGCCAACAAAGGAGACATGTTGTGGTTTCCTAAAGGGGCGTCTTCAATCTTGGTGTGGTCGAGGAATCTATCGGCATTTTACGTCGAAGCAACACACCGAAAAGTCTCCGTTGTTACCAAGTCTAACACGCAGTTGGGTGCTATTGCAAATGATCTATTGGCTCGACTTACGAATTACTACGTTGTGAACAATCCCATGTCAAAAAAGGCTTTCGAAGAAGCAGTCACCCACCTTCCCAGCTCCAACCCGTCTTCTGGGTTGAAATATGGTCCATTCTCAATGGTGTTCAAATCTAGCAACGGCTGTTACATAACATCTTTGGATTCGCGCGAGTACCTTGATTTTGCCGCTGAGTACTCCACCAGTATTCTCGGCCATTCGCATCCCGAAATCACCAAGACAATCGAAGCCGCAGTGGCGTGCGACATCAACCTGGGAGGGCCGGACATGGAAGAAGCCAAACTAGGTGCTTTACTGAAATCACGTATGCCAAGCCTTGAAGGAATTCATTTCTGCGCATCTGAGGCGCAAGCCCGCACCAAGGCTTTGACTCTGGCCTGTAGCTACACAAAGAAGGCGAAGGTACGAATACAAATCCAACGCCCGCTTAGCCTCATCTTCTGATTTAGTCTTCTTTCTTCTCAGGTCATTGCCTTTACACAGGTCTGCCACGATGGCCATCATGAATTCAGCGATATTCCAACGCCTTTTGATTTCGCGATTGGACGATACAACGACATCGAGCACACTCGGGCGATGATCGACGACACTTTGGCAGTTATCATTGTCGAGCCAGTCCAGGTGGGAGCAGGCGTTCTGCCAGCTAGCTGCGAATTCCCGCAGTTCCTCCGTGATGCTGCTGATGGCACCAACGCTAACCTGATCTTTGATGAAGGAGTCACCTCAAGGTTGCATTACGGCGGCATGCAGGGCTACCATGGTATCAAACCTGACATGACACTGCTAGGGAGCTGTTTGGGAGGTCTGTCCCTCGGTCTCTTCGGCGGTAGCGCCACCATCATGAATCTCCTGGAGCCTCACGCTAGTGGGCATCTGCGCTCAGGCAGGTCCAACAATAGCACGCTGAGCATTCGTGCTGGGGTCACTTGCTGTGAAGTCCTCACAGAAGACATCATTGCCTCTACCAACACGCTTGGTGATAGACTCCGTGACGGCATCAACCAATTCGGGCGCTTGGCAACACCGGCATTTGTTACTGCCACTGGCCTTGGAAGCTTGGTCGGTATACAATTTGGCGGATCCTCGGCGCTGGAGCTCTCCGACGCATTCTTCTTTTTCATGCTCAAAGAGGGCATATTCATCGGAAGGAAAGGTGTTCTAGCTCTGAACATGACGCATCGTGATGAGCACATCACGCGGGCCTTGAACGCAGTTCGGTGTTTTGTGGAGCATGCTCTCGTGGAGGATTGGAGCATGTCCTGATGGTAGAGATGCATCATGAGAACGCGAAGCATGATTGAGCCTCAATCGACAGAGACCTTTTCGTACGCTTACCCATGCGACATTCTGCTATTCCAATTCTAATTCTGCACTGTGTTCGTCGACACGTATATCCTACCAATTTTAGGTGACAGAAATGGTGTGAAAGAGAAAGGAATCTGGGTTGTACGGTAGAGTCGGCCTCTGCCACATGTCGAAGCCAACCCGTTGACTAGAAGACTGGATGGTCGCCTTCACAGGACTTGTAATTCGTCGATGAATTGCGTGTGCGGCGGTATCTTCATGTTCGTACCCGGTATGCCCGTAATCGTCAACCAGAATACTCACCAGAGTCTGAAGCAGTTGAAGCTTCTGAGCTTGGAGAACAAGTGTTATTCTTCTTTCTATCTATTGCAGCAAGCACAAGCTATTTATAGCTGTGCCTGTTATCTCCCTACCGCCTAACATCACTAGCTTTCTTCCGGGCAGCGTCCTCGCTAACGTTCCTGCCTAGCAGGAGATAGCTAAGGCCGAACGAAAGCTAGAACAGCTGAGCGAGGAGACGATCAGGACTGCAGAGAAGCAGGACTGTGTCGGCGAGGCGTAAATGGAGAGGTGTCGAAGGAAGCCGCGAAAGCGTAAAATCATGGTTCAGGTATGATGTAGGATGTGATATAATACCTGTTGCAAAGGATATAAGGGGGGATATGCGGTCCCACTAGGGACGTTCGTCTTTTTGTGACAATACCTGTTGGAAGATGACCCTATATTACGAAACCTCTTATGATTGATATCCAGACCTAGTCAGAAAGGTGGGGGGGGGTCTGATAGCCCCTCTTCCGGACGATCCGGATGACCGGTCGAAGCAATCATCAACATCATCATCACTGCTGTGAACACTATCCATTTGATCAAATTGACCGTAACGGATCAAACAATATCTATACATTGGTGGGTCTCTCGGGGCATTTCATTCCGGCATTCCGATAGTCACGTGAATTCCAGCACGTTCAAAAGCCTATCCCGCTTTCCCCCAAGCGCGTCCACTAATAAGAATCTTTCGTTCCTCGTTCCTCATTCCCCGTTCCCCGCTCCGCAGGATATACTCAAGTCAACGCCAACGTTGTCTCAGCTCACATTGACGAAATCAACTCACCAGCGATCTCGCTTTATTGCTTGAATATTATACACTTGAATTGATTCAATGTCAATATGAGCTTTCAATGCCCGTACCCTGGTTGTTGTCGCTGCTATGTCAGAAAGGAGCACCTCTCCCGACATCAGAGAGATCACAGCAACCTTCGCGAATTCACATGCGATCATTGTACCGCATCATTCAATAGGAGGTGTGTGTGGAAAGCGTACGCCGACAGGTCGTTATTAATAAATAAGAAAGTGACATCCTCAACCGTCACATATCTCTGACACATCCTTCAACCCGCTCCGGGACTTCCGAAGACTTGAACAATCAACGAGTGGAAAATGCAGACATCCTTGATACCCAAGTTGAAGCGGAGCGTGAGTCTTCTCTGTTCTCGCCAGAGGAAGGCATCTGGCCGCCGATATCATCGACAAACGCTCTCTTCTGCGACACAATCCATCGAAGCGCCGTAGAGGATGTCTATTTCCAGTACTTTCACCCTCACTGGCCGATCTTGCATCAACAGACATATCGAAACACACCTCAGTCCCCAGATCTGACACGGTGTGTTCTGGTCGCTGGTCTCTGGATGGCGGGCACACACCAGGAAGAGGCACGGAAGCAGCATGAGAGCCTTTTGAGGTGTCTAGGTCACGAGTTGGTAATCTTCGCCTCACAAACCGCTTCAGTCCACAAGATTTGCCAGAACGCTAACACATCTGTAGAGCATGCCCTTGCAAATATTCAAGAAAATTCCCAGAGAACTTGGGCCTAGAAATCTCGCTCTGCTTCAGGCTCTCTTGATCCCATTGATCCTGTGTACTTACATAGGCCCCAAGACGATTCCACTGTCCATTATCTACATAAAAAATCTTTTTCTGGCTTTGGAGAATGCTGGGATCTACGACCAAGCTACTCTTGATGGTGCAGATCTCCACCCAATCGTTGAAGAGCAATATCGGAGGTGAGGACCCAAGAAACATGGTTTGCCAGTCAAGCCCTTAACAGAATTTGAACTCTAGACTTGTGCTCGTACACTTCAAAACATTTATTCACATCAACAGCACTTTGACAGAGCACTTTGCAATGTTCAAACCCTTCGAGTACCTTCACCCTTCCAAGCTGAGAGTTCGGGCTCCCTCGCCGCTGGCGGCATGGAATGCATGTACCAACCCAACAACCCAATCCAGTGATCAACAGGTGTTAGTCAGCGATCTATCGAAGAGCAATGTTTCGGCCTCCCTCCTCTACAGCGAACTTGGTCCTCTACTTGCGTGGGACTTCACAACAGGCATGATTCTGGGGTGCTTTATTTCTCAGAAATCTGACGAAAAATATGCAGCAGTGCTGAAAAGAGCGCAACCTTTTTTGTTCATGCATAAAAAGCATATTGTTATTGATAGACATGAAGAATCAATGGCATAAGCATGTTATAAGGGGACATCCTATTGCACCTTCAGACCCTTCCTATCCAAAGACTTTTTCCTCTGTCCAATTTCCCAAACCTCCCAAGCAGATATTGGCTTAATCTCAGGGAACAATGACAATACAAACGCCAGCGGCGCAAAGTGTGAGATTACGCAGCAGCATGAACAAATATTTAGTCGGTACACGCTAACGCCAATTCGGGCTTCCCAAGCAATAGCTTCGAGTCTGCCACTTTTGATACATCTGTTTTGCTTGCAGCGGGTTAACTACTAAGCTACCAAGCCCAATCCTAATAGGCTCGTTCTTAAGGTGTCGCATCAGCCCGGCTGATGAGAGCGTATCTGGTGGTCCCGCCGTACCACGACACCAGGTGTGCGGGTCAACCTAGGTACGACCACGATACTGCTCGGTACCTCAATCAGCGGCCATTCGTCTCATAGTTTCTTTGACCTTTTCGTTGGAAAATTCTTCCACTCCTAGCAATGTGTTATCACCGATGGCCCAGGGGCATGTGTAGCTGCAGATTTGTCTTTAAGAGGAAGAGTTGCTTCTTATAGCAAGCTAGTATAGGCCCGCAGATCAGCTTCGTTATGGATACCAGCGGTGTTTGTGTTGCGTATTTGTGAAAGCATATTTGAAGACCTGTGGGTAGAACAACCCCCTCACCCCTAACCCAAAAAGGGGAATAATGTTAGTCACAGCTATTTCTTTTCTTGGAAATGCCCACTAATGCAATGTGACGGTGGACACAATTAGAAGCTAAAATGATTAATAAACGTCCTGGCGTCTCAGTGTTTCGTATTTACGGTCTCCCACTATCGAATCAGCTCTAATGGCGGTCAATTGTTCTTTCTCGCACGATGTGGGATGGATCGCAGACCATGTGGGAGAGGACCATAACCAATGGCGCGACCCACTTCCGACTTGCATCAGCAGTTGGGCAGCAGTGTATTTCAGGCAGTCTTGTAGACGTCAATGTATTTCGAATTAGAACCTGAAACCCATACCCAATTTGTTGTGTCATTCGATTCGATTATGCACCTTGGTATTTCAGATATTCGAGCGTGAGCTAGAATGCCGAGTGCGGAGTCAGGCGATTCCGCGACCCCGAAACTTCAGTCCACCAGTCTGCGTAGATCCGTCTGAAATTAGTAACCTACACCTCCTTATGCGTGATCATATCGCATTAGGAATGTAACATCATTTTGAGCATCGCCCGCCCGAGTTGCCGGTCCACATTGCAACGCTGCTTAGGTGATGTGGGATGTGGGATGTGGGATGAGGGATGAGGGATGAGGGATGAGGGATGAGGGATGAATTACGAAAGCATGAACTGCTGCTTGGCATTTAATACGGCTACGGCTATAAATTGGCCATGAAGCGGTGCTGTAAGTCTTTTTATTGTTACTCTCTAGTCATCACCATATGGTATCATTGTTTCTTGCCAAACTTATCCTTTCAACATGTGGTTGGCTAACTTCCTCCAAATCACGGCTCTCTGCAGTATTCCCAATCATGCAGCGGCTGATTCATTGTCAAGTAGCTCGCTTATCGTCGACGAAGCACCGAACGAGCCTCGACCTTATGTTCTCCTTAGGAACACCGGTTTGACTGTAGCCTTGGGTCAGGGTATTCTACGATACCAAGTGACCGGCAATATCTCAGAGCAGAGCTTTGCAATGATCACCCAGTCGGCTCCCCAGTCAAGCATCCTGGCCGTTCTTCCTCACATCCATCGTCAAACCTACGAGAACTTTTTCGTTCAGAAAGGCCGAGTCCAGATGTGGGCTTGGCAGAACGAGACAGGCGGCCAGGAATTCTCGAGGGTCATGACCGACGGTGACTATGCCGTCATCCCCCATGATACCCTTCATACCTTTCAGTTCCTCGAACCCGAGACAGAACTCACTTTCATTGTCCAACCTGGCGGTTTCGAGAGACTCTTCTTTGCTCTTTCCGACAGTGTCTTCTCCACCTCGACCCGTGCTTCGTTTGTTCCTGAGGAAAATCTCAATCCTCCTGGGGCAGGCAACGACCCGGATATTCTGAGCGAGCTCGAAGTCTACGACGTCTATTTTCGGCCCGAATACAGCCCAACTGTACCCACTGTCAACGGCATGTTTGGGCCCCCCGGATATAACTAGCATAACGGAAACAATGCTCTGGCCAAGGACTCGAGCAGCGCAGCTTTTGTCGCCAAAGACTGGTCGGAAAAGTACCTCAACACAGAGGAAGGCTGTTATCAGATCATCCAGCCACTAGCTACACCGGTCCAAACAGACGGCAATATGACTATGGGCACGCTCATTCTGTCCCCAAGATTTCCCAACGAAACGGTTCCGGTCTACAATCTTAATGCGCCGACATCCCTCCTTGTCCGAGAAGGGCAGCTCACCTTAGACATACATCAGTATGAGTCTTTGACGATTCATTCAGGAGATTCTGCCTTCATTCCGCCCAACGTTAGCTTCAGCTATTACTCGAAGTCCGCCATGACGAGGGTTATGTATGTAAGCGGGGGCGCCGCTGCCCTCGATTCCGTCTTGCTACGTGACGCCATTCCATGGAACTATACAACGTACCCCACCTATGCTGGTTATGGGAGGATCGGACATGGAAATGAGACACTCGCTCGCTAGTAGTTGCGGAATGCATTGCTAGTTGGGCGCTACGTGAGCAATCGCAGACATTGCTGGTGTTTTCTGCAATAGGAAGCCTGGGGGTAGGGAGTTGGGGGCTCGGGCGAGATTGTTGCAGGGACTAGGTGGGAGTGAGTCCGTATATAGTAGTACGCTGCCGAGCCAACACTAGGAGGTTTCCCGAGTGCTGTATGCCTTCGGCAGTTTGGAAGCTAAACCATCATACCTTACCTAAACAAACGCGACCGGATGGAGTATCATATGATGGCTTAGACTCGTTTTCTTCCTTTATCCCTAGACACAGGTGGTGCTAGTGTCTAGCCTCCATTTTCAGGCTCTAGATTGAGGGCGGAGCCAAGCATGTCTATAGAACAGCAGAGATGCGCGTAGTTGTTTAATGTGATCCGCAGCCGGTCTAGGTTGAGAGGGTGGAGAGAGTAGTGCAGTGGGGACTTAGCATAAAAAAAAGGGATTTAGAATGTACATATAAATTCCTTAATAAATTAACTGCTGCAATATATACTCCATAAAGTAGATAGTTACCTTAAGTAGATTAAACTTTATATACTCTCTGTCTTACTCTTATTTTTACTTCTCTTTTTCTTTTTTTTATTGTATGCAGAAGGGTAAAATACAGAGATTTTTATAGTATTTCTAGGGGATATATAACGGTTGTGCTAGACCGCTGTACCAGGGGGCAAAAGATTGGTTAATAATTGCTGTGATAGCGATCATCTGGGCACATTACTGCACTATAGGTGTTGAATTGGAGGCATGGAATACCAGGGCTCCAGGATGTTACGTGAGGAATAAGGGCCCCCTTCGGGGCTGATTTAAGCAGGGCTTGCTGAGCTCTCGGCTAGCTAGGCTGTATTAGAAAGCAAGGGGAACCTAGACCCTCTTAACCTTAAGGGGCGGAAGCTATACTTAATATATATACAATATATATATATATATTTAAAGTTATTAATTAGTTATATAAGCTATCTAATAATTAATAGTTAGATAATATATATAATAAGTAAATATAATAGATAAGTAAGTATAATACTTAAAATTTCCTAGTATTTATATTATAAGTAAAAATAATTCTCTAAAATTTAAAAAAAAGTAAGCTAATTAAAAATATTATATAATTTTAATTATTAAGTAAAGATTTATTAAATAATTTTATAAACTTTTAAAAAAATTCTTTATAAGATTATTAAAAAAAGCTTTATTTATACTATTTTTATTAAGTTTTTTATTTTTTAAAAGTTATAAAGATTTTTTAAAAATCTAAAGAAAATAATAACTTATAACTTTTTTAATTTAATACTTAAATTACACTTTTTAAATCTTAATTAGTTATATAGCTAATTTTAAAGAATTTAAAGTTTAGCTTTTTAAGTATATAATATAGATATTATACTTACTTATTTATTATACTTACTTATTTATTATACTTACTTATTTATTATACTTACTTATTTATTAACATACTTAATAAGCAAGTATTATAGATAAGTAAGTACTACACTTTTCCTTACCCTTAAAATTAAAACCTTAATAAAATTGTAATAAAATATCAAATAAATTAAAATTAATTACTATACTCTTCCTCAGAGGTCTCAATTATAATTTAACAGGTCCTTATATTATAACCAGCCTTTCTATATATTCTATAGTACCTTTCCCTTAGCAGCGCCGACCTCCTTCAACCACTACTTCTCGACGATTCAGCTACTACCTGCATATTAATATCTCTCTGATCTATCTCATCCCTTCCCTTATCTAAAGTTATCTTCCCTCCTTTATGTAGGCGGGTTCTTTTTGCTCTGTGCTGCTTGCTAAGAGTCTTATTTACTTATTAAAGGATCTGGACCTTAGACTTTAATAATACTATTTAATATATTATTATTTTTATTCTCTTAGTAAATAACTTAAGTGCTTTAAGAATTAATATTAGAGAGCTATTTTAATATCTTCTTATTTATTTTTTAAGGTATTTAAACTGTAAATTAGTTTTAAGTACTATTTTTAGAATTTTTAAGACTTAAAAATTAGAGAGATTAATCTTTTTTATAGCTAGTATTAAAATTTGTAGCTATATATTAAGCTTTAATATAATATTTTTTGAATTTAAGAGAATAAGTTTAGTCTCTTAAAAATCTTCTTTAATATTACTTCTTATTATAATAGTTATATAAGTAGTATAAAAGGCTAGGAAGAACTTAATTTTTAAAATATAAGTTATAGAGTATTTAATTAATTGCTTAATTACTTAATTATAAGCTATTTTAAGTAGCTTAAAGTATTTAATATTAAGAGGCTAAAGTAAATAAGATAAATAAGATAGTATATAAAATATAATAATTTAATTCTTCTTATAATATTTCTTAAAATTAATAAAATAGTAATTTTTATATCTATTAAGAATTAAAAAATAATAGTAACTAATTAATTAATTCTTTATATATTAATTAAAATACTTAAGCTACTTAAAATCTATTTTATTATTAATCTAGCTATTTTAAGTTATTATAATAGCTTAATTACCTGGGAGATTACTTTCTTAGTATTAATTAGTAAGATAATATTAGCCTATAATTATAATAAATAGCTAGATTGCTTAGCTTTTTATATTAATTACCTGGATAATTATAATTTATTTTTAGTTTTTAGGCTATATTAATTTTAAGTTTTTATATCTTTCTATATCTATAATAACTATTCTACTTATAATTATACCTATTATAAAGCCAATCTTATTAAAGTTATAAATATTAGCTAGATTAATATTATATTTTGCAATTATATTCTCTATAAGCTGGAATTAATTGCAAATAATAATTAGATCTTTATATTTAGCTCTTTAATAATTATATTTATAAAAAAAATGCATTTTAAGCTTTAGTTATTACTTAATAAAGTTAGAAGCCTAGTACTTACTAATAGGTAATATATTGTAGTTAGTAAGTAGTTAATTAGCTATTTTTTAATACTATATAGTTATAGGGGAAATTCTTATAAATCCAGGTTGAGGATAAATTAAATAATAATTTATTCCTCTAGATTGGTTAGTTAATATAAATTGGAAATAGTATTATATTGATATTAAATACCCTTCTATTAGTAATATAATCTTTACTTATTTATTTTATATATTGATATAATATATTAGATACTTAATTTTAGGTTATTTTAAAGAGCTTAAAGAGTAAGAAGAATTTTAGCTTTATTATCTTACTAAGGTATATTAAGTTATTAAGATTTACTTAATAAAGTAGAAAGTTAGGTATAGAATAGAAAAGTATAGCACTTATTTATTTATAGTACTTACTTATTAAGTATATTATACTTACTTATTTATTATACTTACTTATTATATATAATATATATAATAAGTAAGTATTATAGATAAGTAAGTATTATAAAAATCCTAAAATCTATATCTTCTTAATATAATTAATTAATTCCTAATTATCTAGTATACTATAGATTTAAGATAAGACTAGAATTCTTCTTACTCTTTAAGCTATTTAAAATAACTTAAAATTAAGTATCTAATATATTATAGAGATTTATAAAGTTTACTACTATATCTTATATTACTAATAGTATAATATTTAATCTCGATACAATACTATTTCTAACTTATATTAACTAACCAATCTAGAAGAATAAATTATTATTTAATTTATTCTTAATTTAGATTTATAAGGATTTCCCTATAATTATATAATATTAAAGAAATAGCTAATTAACTGCTTGCTAACTGTAATATATTACCTATTAGTAAGTATTAGGCTTCTAACTTTATTAGGTAATAACTAAAGCTTAAGATATATTTTTTTTATAAATATAACTATTAGAGGGCTAAATATAAAGATCTAATTATTATTTATAATTAATTTCAGCTTATAAAGAATATAATTATAAAATATAATATTAATCTAGTTAATATTTATAACTTTAATAAGACTGGCTTTATAATAGGCCTTATTATAAGTAAAATAGTTATTATAGATATAGAAAGGCATAAAAATTTAAAATTAGTATAGCCTGGAAATTAAGAATAGATTATAGTTATTTAGGTAATTAATATAAAAAGCTAGGTAATCTAGCTATTTATTATAGTTATAGGCTAATATTACCTTACTAGCTGGTATTAAGAAAGTAACCTTCTAGGTAATTAGGCTATTATAATAACTTAAAATAGCTGGACTAATAATAAGATAGATCTTAAATAGCTTAAGTACTTTAACTAGTATATAAAGAATTAATTAACTAATTGCTATTATCTTCTAATTCTTAATAGATATAAAAATCACTATTCCATTAACTTTAAGAAATATTATAAAGAAAATTATATTATTATATTTTATATACTGCCTTATTTATCTTATTTACTTTAGCCTCTTAATATTAGGTACTTTAAGCCTCTTAAATAGGCCTATAATTAAGTAATTAAGTAATTAATTAGATATTCTATTATCTATATTTTAAAAACCAAGTTCTTCCCAGTCTTTTATACTGCCTATAATATTACTATAATAAAAAGTAATATTAAAAAAGGTTTTTAAGGGGCCGGCCTTATTTCTTTAAGCTTAAAAAATATTATATTAAAGCTTAATATATAGCTATAGACTCCAATACTAGTTATTAAAGAGGCTAGCCTTTTTAACTCTTAAGTCTTAAAAACCTTAAAAACTATACTTAAGACTAGCTTATAATCCAAATATCTTAAAAAATAAATAAGAAGATATCAGAGTAGCTCTTTAATATTAATTCTTAAGATACTTAAGTTACTTTTAAAAGAAATAAAAGTAATAATATATCAGAACGCCTTATTAAAGTCTAAAATCTAGATTCTTTAGCAGGCAAATAAAACTCTTAGTAAGTAATATAAAGTAAAAAAAACCCACTTATATAAAGAAGGAAAGATAACTCTAGATAAAGGGAGGGATAAGATAGATTAGAGGGATATTAATATATAGGTAGTAGCTGAATTATTAAGAAGTAGTAGTTAGGTAAGGTTAGCGATACTAAGGGAAAGGTACTGTAGAATTTATAGAAAAGCCAGTTATAATATAAAGATTTATTAGGCTATTATTAAGATATCTAAGAAAGAGTATAGTAATTAATTTTAATTAATTTAAAGTCTTATTATAATTTTATAGTAATTTAAAAAGTAAGAGTTAGAATTTTTATAATATTTACTTATTTATAATACTTACTTATTATATATATTATTATATATAAAATATTCTTATTAAATATTATATATTTTTTTTAATTAAATTACTAATTAATTACTAATTATTTAATAATAATAATATTATAGCTTAGTTTATTAAATAGTAATAGAAGCTTTATAATATAGTAATATATCTAGATAATTACTATTATAGTAATTATTAACTAATTTTTTACTTTTTAGTATAGCAGTCTAGTATAATTATTATATAATAATTACTATATAGTAAGTTTCTAATTTAATTTTATATTTAAAATTAAACTTAGGCTTATAAGAATTTCTAGCTTTTGTATGTATTAGAAAAAGATATAAAGTTTAGAGTTACCCCTTATATATAGGGCTATTGCGGGATTTTCTTAGGGGTTAGCTGTATATTAGATAAAAAATCTTCCAGCCTGAGATTAAGTAGCTAGAGACTAGCTTTAGTAGGGAGGGATATTATATTATAGCTTAGTTTATTAAATAGTAATAGGGGCTTTATAGTATAGTAATATACCTGAATAATTACTATTATAGCAATTATTAATTAATCTTTTACTCTTTAGTATAGTAATTTAGTATAACTATTATAAATAACCTTAGTTATTTTTATTAAATTAGTTATTAGTAATAATTAAATTTCTTAATTTTTAATATTAAAAATAAAAGCTATTTAATATATATAAAGCTTATATTTAAAAATAACTTACTTTTATTAAAAAATTATAATAATTTATATTTTACTTTATATTTAATAGCCTATTTAATTAAAAGATAAGTTTATAATTATAATACCTATAATTATAAATATAAATAATAGCTATTATAAAATTTAGTTTATTATAATATTATATAAGTTATAATAGAAATTAAAAGAAATTACTTTTAAGTTTTTTAAAGATATTAAGCTAGATAATAGTATCTTTTAAAAGAAAATTAAATAACTTTAAGTAAATAAAATTTATTTAGTATATATTATAGTAGAATTTATATACTTACTTAAGTATTTCTTTTATTAGCTTTCTTATTATTTTAAATACTTAAAGGCTTTTTTAATTACTTTTATAAGCTATATTAACTCTATTTATTACTATAATTATACTAAGTTATATAAGAGTATAATTACTTTAAATAAAAAATATATTCTATTTTTATTTATAATTTATTACTTTATATATAGCTATATAAATAGTAAGTATTTTAATTATATTTAAAATATCTATAGTAATTATAAGTAGAAATTATTACTATAGCTATTTAATTTAATTTAAGAAATTTTATTTTTTTTTTTTT
>NW_025764509.1:0-94389 GCF_021365365.1 Ilyonectria robusta
ACTTTAGCACAATCACCGATCCTGCCACTCTTCTGCCGAATAGCCCACGAATCGAAGAGGAGACATGGTCAAAAATCAATGAAGTGCTATCGAGCATTGTATAACGCTTCCGTCGGTCAGAGTTTGCATGTCTATCGTGTTGTAAGGCACGCGTTGTGTCCATCTTGAGTCAGGCCCAAAATCATTGACACGGCACTCAGACCATTTGCTCGAGGACGTCAGGTGACCTTTACCGATTAGGTATAGTCCCGTCCGTTGCCTTGGCGAGCAAAATGGTCTGAGCTTGCTGAGGTAAACCATTTGCTCGAGGACATCACATGACTTTTTACCGATTAGGTAACTTATAACTAGTCCCGTCCGTTGCCTTGGCACGAGCATAATGGCCTGAGCGCTGCTGAGGTAAGCCGACGCAGGCGTGATCCAGGGAAAGATCACGGTTGAAGATCACGGTTGTACCGTGATCCACGAAATGTGCAATGTATATATACCCCCAGAAAACTTCCTCCAAGTAGCTCTACTTCTTAGACCTTAGCTATCAATACACTAAAGTCAACGCATCTACTGCTCTAGTTCCCAGGCGACGCACCTCGACTGTGACCGATGAGTACGCTCAGACAATCGCCCTATTCCACTGCCAACATAAACCTTACACGTTTATCCCTTGGGAATCCACTCTACGTCCTAGTCGAGTACAAACGTCACACCAAGCTGGGAGTGGTATAGGGTAAGCTCTTCTGCGCGTGGTGGTGCCACGTCATCCAGCAGCTCCTACCTCTTCAGGGGTGCTGTGCTCCGGAAGCCAACATCCGAGTTCAGAACTGTATTAGAGCTATCACCAACGATGGTGTCTTCGAAACTTCTGGAGCTCGATCCATACGGTGACATCGAGCTCGTTTTGTTGCGTCCCAACGCGCAAGTATTGGAATGGTCCGGCCGAAGGCCCATGACAAAGAAGGAGAGGCGGAGGGAGAGGACGAAAGAGAGGCAGAGAGCAGAGAATAGAGATCGCGACACACGCAATGCGAAGGACCCTACTAAAGACGCGCGATCACGACATCACCATACTTACCAGCAACAAAGCCGCCGCACTCGCAGTACACCACCCCCGACAACAATCAGGCCAGGAGTACATCCACAGCATATACGACTCAGTTGAGACACTGCAAGCTCGAAGAAATACTGTGACAATACAATGGATCCCATCAAGCAGCGAAAGCGAGCTGTTACAGAAGGCAAAAGAGGAAGCACGAAAGACGACGAAACTGAAGATGCCGTGCCGCAGAAGCAATTCCCTGCGATGCGATCAACCACGACGAACATTGCGCGATTGAAACAGCCCATCACTAACAGCTTGCCTGACAAGGTTGGAAAATACTCTAAGCGAATTGACATAGCGCTACCTGGGAAACACACCAAGAACCTGTACGACCAACTCGGACGAAGAGAGGCCAGTGTGCTCGTTCAGTTGAGGACGGGCATGGCGAGATTGAACGAATACCTGCACCGGATTCAAGTGGCACCTTCTGACATATGTGCATGCGGACGGGCCCGAGAAACGGTTGAACACTTCCTTTTCACCTGCTCAAAATGGACAGAGCAACGCAAGATACTACTAGAATGCACAACCACGCAAAGAGGCAATCTATCCTTCCACCTTGGAGGGAAAACACGATCAGACAAGCACAACTGGGAGCCAGATATCCGGGCAGTAAGAGCTACTGTCAAATTTGCAATTGCAACTGGCCGGCTGGACGCCAACTGAGGTCCAGCCCCACTACCAACACCACTACCAATACCACTACCAGCACCACCACTACCTATACCTTGCCAAGAGCAGGCGTCGCTTCAGTTGCCGTAGATAGGATGCTGAACACTTGAAGAATGGCCTTTAAGCAGGTCTGCTTAGTAAACTTCCTCATGCAAGGTCAGTAGAACCGGGATGGGACGTAATGAAGAGTCAGAACTGGATGTAATACTATAAGGGCTTGGGCGAGAAAGAGACGCAAGTTGGAGAAGGGACCATGTAATTAACTAATAGTTGCCCTTCTGGCTCAGGCCACCGGGCGTAATAGACTCTGTGTGTGTGTGTGTGTACAGTTTTGAGCATAACCAGATTCCTATTTGACTAAGCAAAAAAAAATAACTGCGGGCGCGGACCACGTGATATAGTATCAATATGATTTTAGTGGACTGTACGTATACGGAGAGACTTGGTAGGAGCAGAAATAAGCCAAAACTGGCCCTAAAAGGTAAGCAGGTCTGATCCATGTCCACTTTAGAAATGTATTGTAATCCCTATACAGTGCATACACACTGTGTATATCTACGTCATTCCATCACGTTCGGTCCACAGTGTAAGGCCGAAACTGGGTACAGAATTGACTCACATAATCAATCACCTCACTACCCTCTTACTATTAGGGGTCTCTCCAATCTGAGCACGCAAATGTCGCCACAACCATTTTAGGATCTGCATTAGGTTGCATGTAGGCCATATACCTATTTTTTCAATCACCCATTTTCACTTTAATTCGTAAATAACCTCATTAATAAGTTTTCGTCACTGATACTGCGTAAAATGCCAGTATACTAGTGGCAATATGATGCTCACGTGATTGTTTGGTATAGAAAGCCATGGAAGGCCGTGGAAGACCCGCACGGTATGGAAAGTTCAGGACACGTGTCCTTTGTCGTTGGTGCGTACCCGTGGGTCTGGCCACTTAGTCAGACCCTACGGGGAGAGCGAACCTGCGAGAAACAACCAGGCGTTGCCTTATGATGTGTCAACAACCATGAATCAGACTGTAAACGACTGGCCAAGTGACGATGCGAGCGATTCTCAGAACTGTGATCTTTCAACTTCCGATAGCGAGGCGTCTCAGCATGCAACCTCAGCCCCAAGAAGCCGGCTGAGACCTGCAGGGAGTGTCTTGGCGTTCATGCCATTTGCTGACTGGGAGCCAGAACGGTCATACGAAGGCGAACCAACGATACGCTACAATGTGGAATGGAAATTATCCGTAAAGAACAGGGAACAAGCAGGCGAATCAGAGCTAGACATTGTGATATCGCCACACAAGTTCTGGAAACACGTCCTCCGACCGAAGGTAACTGTTGCGAGTGCGAATAAGCCTTGGAAGGAGGTCGAGACGAAGCTTGTCCTGTCCGTAACCGACCGTAAAACAGCCAACATAAGGAAGCGATTCTCAAAATTAGTTGTTGACTGGCTATTTGTCGAGAAACAGCTTCAGGAATGGAGCAAGTTTCTGAATGACGGCAAGAGAATCACCATCACGGTTACGTTCTATTACCAGTGCGTGGACACAGGTAAGCCTGGCAGAGGGGGGGCAACAGCCAACCAGGAAGCAGAGTTAGAAGCCAGAACGGCTGGTTTAGGCCGAGGGGCATGTATTAGGAAGGCATATACTCTTATGCGCTGCCCTGGACCGCCGTGTACAAAAGGGGACCACTGCTGGCAGAACGGAGGGAATCACTACCAACTTCAACCCCATCATGTGAGGATGCTTGCCGATCATTTACAATCCGGGAAAGTCTTAAACGGACACGATGATGTCCCAGATAACTTTCGTCGATTGGTGCTGGATGACGAACGTGAGCGGCAAGAGAGGGAACAGAAGGAGCGAGAGAAGCAGAGGGAGAAGGAGCAACGTCGCAAGCGGAGGCGACGGGACTCAGATGGCTCGTCGGTCAGTATAACGGCCGTTCATTGCCATCGTTGTGCAACCGGAGACCTTGATACCCCGAAGATGGTTTTTCCAACGTCTCCTCTCTTGGAGTTTGATCTGTCAAGGGAAGACGCAGTCACGGCGTACAGTGTATGGCAGCGGTCACAAGTCAGCACCGAGGAACAGAAAGAGTCTTACGACAGTGCTCAGGAGTTGACTTTGGCGCATTGCTTTGACCTTGACATGCTTGCCAGCAACCAAGAAAGGATGTACCGATTTTACAAAAAGCATGGCATACCGGAAGGCGTTGTGTGGCGTTATGTTTGTGATGTTAGGTCGTGGGTGAAACAGCGCGAACGGGCAAAGAGCACATGATAGATCATTGCAGACATTCCTTTATTCTAGAGGTTCTTTAACATGAGATCTGGGCCTTTCTAAAATGTCCCCTTGCAATTTTCTTGTCCTGCCCTACAATTCTGATCTGCATTCGTACATACGACTTAAAGTCGCCCTGGATAAGATCTCCATCCTCCCGGGATCTCTTCCTGATGCGATTCTTGACTGAGCCGAACAAATACTCGATCGGGTTCAAGTCTGGCGAATACGGCGATTGGTAATCTACTATCACGCCTGCCTCAGCTAACATCTCTTTGGTACCCGGGGAGAAGAAGTGGAATGACGCGTTGTCCATGAATATAACGGATCTCGGCTCTGGATATCTGCCACAATATGGAAGTAGCCTTTCGAGGAAGCCCTCGACTACTTGGACATCTGTATTTTCTTCATAAACCTCGCAATAAATTACACCGTCCACGGTGTATGCTGGCAGAATTGAACTCTCCTTCCTCGATGGAATCGCTTGATCTGCACAGGTGTCACGCCTTTTGGAGCGTAACCCCGTCTCAGTATCGCGAGACCACGATCGCTTCCGCTTTCATCAATGAAAACCATTTGTTCAGGCTTATAGTAGGATCGTCTTTCTATGTAATCGTCTCGTAGATCTTGCTTACGCTCTTTTGCGATGTTTTGCGTGACCTTCTTAGTCCACCCGAATCGTTTTAGGGTTCTGCCGATTGTGAATCGTGACACATTCACACCATATTGTTTGTGGAGAAAATCAGCCTGGTCTTGTTGGCTCAAGCAAGGGTCCTGATCCAACTTGTTCTGCAATGCAAGCCACATGTTTTCTGTCACTTCCCGAGGTCGACCTGTAGTCTTACGAGGGGCGTCGATTGTGCCATATTGAAGTATGTTGGATCGGGCGTTACGAACGGTTCGCGGAGTGCAGTTGATGATCGTTTTGGCTATTTCCTCGTCTGTTATATCTTCCTGCCCCTGTAACTTACTTACAATGATGTTCTGAAGCTCGGTTCGTTGGATCTTGGATAACCTAGGTGCCATTTGTGGAGGATGCAAGGTCGAAGTTTGCCACGTTTCAGCGCCAGGATTGTATCGCGGCCTAGCTTACCAATGGTGGATGACGGTAGAATATTAATCCGGAAGTCATCAATGCCCACAGTGCTCAAGTTGGATAGCAAAAGCTGCTTCCACCAATCATATTTAAGTTTTATGCAACACGTGCACAAGCAGAGCTAGGAACCGTGACCCCGCACAGAAGGCCCATCTAGAGATTGAACTCCTCCACAGCATCGAGAAGAACTTCAGGCCGCTAAGAGCGACGGACTGATCCACACAGGGAATCACAAGCAAGCAAACGACTACTGTAGATCCTTCTTAGGGCAAGGCACTTCAGGCATGTCCCAGTGGCTTGTACTCACGACCGCCGTTCTTGGACTGGCTCAAGGTATTCCGTTCTCCTAATCTTTACTTTTTAAACCTCAACCATGCGAAAGATGAGACGGTACGGAGTTCATCCTGGTCGATAAGCGCGCATATCTTTGGCTGTCTCGCCCCCAAACGGCCTCGACCCCGTTCCGTGCCCTCCGATAATATAACGAGGCTTCATCCACCCAGCCAAGCTCCACGCAAAGAGTAGCAAAGTTCTCCAGTGTGTTTAAGGCAGGGATATAGGTCGCTACTAAAGTAGGTCCTAGAGCCTTTTCATAGCCATTCAGTGCTCGCTGGTACATCGCCTCGGCGTCCTGAAGCCGGCCTTGGGCTGTATAGAGAAGGCCCAGGTTATTGACTGTGTTGAGTGTCGATGTGTGATCTGGTCCCCATGCCTTCTCCTTGCCATCCAGTGCTCGCTGGTACATCGCCTCGGCGTCCTGAAGCCGGCCTTGGTCTGCATAGAGAAGGCCCAGGTTATTGACTGTGTCGAGTGTCGATGTGTGATCTGGTCCCCATGCCTTCTCCTTGCCATCCAGTGCTCGCTGGTACATCGCCTCGGCGTCCTGAAGCCGGCCTTGGTCTGCATAGAGAATGCCCAGGTTATTGACTGTGTCGAGTGTCGATGTGTGATCTGGTCCCCATGCCTTCTCCTTGCCATCCAGTGCTCGCTGGTACATCGTCTCGGCGTCCTGAAGCCGGCCTTGGTCTGCATAGAGAGCGCCCAGGTTATTGACTGTATCAAGTGTCGATGTGTGATCTGGTCCCCATGCCTTCTCCTTGCCATCCAGTGCTCGCTGGTACATGGCCTCGGCATCCTGAAGCCGGCCTTGGGCTTTATAGAGATTGCCCAGGTTATTTACTGTGTCGAGTGTCGATGTGTGATCTGGCCCCCATGCCTTCCCGTAGCCATCCAGTGCTCGCTGGTACATCGTCTCGGCATCCTGAAGCCGGCCTTGGGCTTTATAGAGAAGGCCCAGGTTATTGACTGTATCAAGTGTCGATGTGTGATCTGGTCCCCATGCCTTCTCCTTGCCATCCAGTGCTCGCTGGTACATCGCCTCGGCATCCTGAAGCCGGCCTTGGGCTTTATAGAGATTGCCCAGGTTATTTACTGTGTCGAGTGTCGATGTGTGATCTGGCCCCCATGCCTTCCCGTAGCCATCCAGTGCTCGCTGGTACATCGTCTCGGCATCCTGAAGCCGGCCTTGGGCTTTATAGAGAAGGCCCAGGTTATTGACTGTATCAAGTGTCGATGTGTGATCTGGTCCCCATGCCTTCTCCTTGCCATCCAGTGCTCGCTGGTACATGGCCTCGGCATCCTGAAGCCGGCCTTGGGCTTTATAGAGATTGCCCAGGTTATTTACTGTGTCGAGTGTCGATGTGTGATCTGGCCCCCATGCCTTCCCGTAGCCATCCAGTGCTCGCTGGTACATCGCCTCGGCGTCCTGAAGCCGGCCTTGGTCTGCATAGAGAAGGCCCAGGTTATTGACTGTGTCGAGTGTCGATGTGTGATCTGGTCCCCATGCCTTCTCCTTGCCATCCAGTGCTCGCTGGTACATCGCCTCGGCGTCCTGAAGCCGGCCTTGGTCTGCATAGAGATTGCCCAGTAAGCCCAAAGCCACCGCAGCTTCATACTCAAGTGCCGCTCCTCTCATCGTCTCGAGGCATCTGTCCGCATGCGCGAGAAGCCGCCGCTGCTTAACCCAATACTCTCTCTGATCTTGCCCCGGTATATGCGATGCCACGCAACGAATCGCTGTTTGAACCATATCTTCATCGAATTCCCGATTCAGCACATGTATCATCCACGAATGGACACATCCATGCACGCTGTACCCTCGTGACTCCGCCTGCTGGACTGTTGTAGGTGGATCAGCCTCAACAAGCCCGTGGCTACATAATATTCTCATGATTCCATGAAACTGGAGCTTATTGTTCGTCATCTCGGTAAGCCACCCTGGCCCATCCACTCCGCCCTCTTTCAAAAGCTCATACCATAAATCTTGATTGCTGAAATAAGCCCATTGTCGGAGAAGCATGGCTGCGATCGGGCTTTGTTGCTCGATGTGCTTGTATGAAATACCCCATGTCGAGTATAAGGTTTGGTCGTATGATGGCAGTTGCGGGGCTTCTTTATGCAATTGCAGCCACGATTGATCGTACAATTGGAGATATTCAGTACAGGTCATTGACACTTGTTCCAAGTACGCTCCAGCTGTCGCAAGAGCAAGGGGTAGTCCATCAAGTCGTAGTGCGAGGTCATGCGTGGCGGGGTCTACCGGATTTAGCTTAGTATTCTATTATAGTCGATTTTAAGAGCGACTCACCTCGTTTGATGCTATCACGATGAGAAGCAGACGCCAAGATCTCCAGACTATCACTGATATCTTTCAACTTGCCCAGTTGGATAGACTGTCCCAGTTTTACCGATAACCGCGAGGTCACGATAATAGCGCCATGATCTGTCTCAGGTAGGTATTGGCGAAGATCGAAAGCCTTTGGGTCGGCGTGATCCCGGTGATTTTTCGCTGCTTCGTCAGTGTGGTCCTCCTCAGACAAGTCCGGTTGTCTACTCCTTATGGCATTCGTGCTGGTCAACATTGGGCGGTCGTAATTGTCGTAAATGAGTAACCAGTGATCATTTGCCGGTTCATCTAACCACCGTTTAACCGCTCCCACAATTCTGTCGGCATCTCGGCTCTCCACCGCACCAGAGACGTACGTCATGGATGGGTCGTGGCGCATGATCCGCTCAGCAATGCGAGCAAAGCTTTGCTTCAATATCGTTTCGTCTCTCGCGTTCAACCATATCGCTGTTGAGTAGTCCGTACGGTGTCGCTTGAAGTATGCAATCGCAAGCTGCGTCTTGCCAATACCACCTAACCCATGTAGGATAGCAGTACGGCGTCCGATAGTCCCTTTAAGAATGTCTTGTATTCGGCTCAGCTCTTCTTCTCTTGCCACGAACCGGGTTACTTCGAAGATCTCGGACAAATTGATCGGGAGTTGGAAAGCGGCTAAATTAAATTGCGTGTTGCAGTCTCTACTACTATATCAATTAGCTATGAATACAATATGTCATCCTTCGTATCCTAGAGTAGAGCTTACCTCTGCGTCTCTTCCTCAGGCAGGTGAAAGAATAGCTGTCTTGCATAGGCGGCCGCCGCTGCTGCTGCATAGCCATGCCACTGGTCATTCTTATGGCTATCGCAGTAGTCTGAGATGCCACGGATGACCAAGCATGGGAAATCGGCAAGCGCTCCTGCTGCCTCCATCTCAAAGCATAGTAGCCCATGCTGCTCTGCTAAGCGATCCCTCAGTGCAGCACTCTTGACCACCAGCTCCCCGGACGCTATTGTACCTCGGTGTACAACAATAAAGGACTCGTCGCCCTCATCAATCTGTCTGTCGATTCGCTGCTCCGGAGCACATGCACATTCATCGCAGGATTGCCCTGGCTGCTGATGAATGTAGTTTGGGTGGTACAGGTGATCATTCGCAATGCCAGGAAACCTGAAACGTCGAATAGTTCGGCGGCTCTTTTGGGTTCTCTGCGCATCCTCCCAGATGGGATCATGGTCCAATCTTTCTCGTTGCACTGCCAGGGTTTGTGCAGCGTTGAGGAGGATTGGCGGTGGCGGTGCAATAGCACCGGTCCGTTCAAAGTGACCCTCCCTTGCCTTTCCATGGTCATATTGTACTGCCCCAGAGTGTATGCCCGTCGGTTTGCTCACCACCACATGGCCTAACCGAATCATCCCGCTGTCCGTCTGTACCGGTACACCACCTCCAATACCAACCAATAGGCCATATCTGAGGTTGGGGAATGTCATCCTCATCTGGGTAACGACCGTGGCTGCAGAGCAGTTACCAGTCTGGGGGAGACCCGCGACGACGATATTGTGGTTGTTGATGCTGCCGAGCTTATAGACGTTGTGGTCTGCCGGCTTTTGTGGTAGAGGTTCGTGCTCTTCGTCCAACATCTCCATCGCAGCGATCTGTTCTACCTCCAGCGGGCATATCCAGCCCACTCTGTATGCGTCGTGGTTGACGCGTCTTGGCGGCATCTCCGATCGGGTGAGCGCTGATATTGTCGGAGCTGCGACGGTCGCGTCTCTCGAGGCTTCGAGATAAGTGAGATTTCGTGATCATAGATACGTAAGCAACGTGCCATTCAAGATGGATTGGAGAACATGATCAGGTCACTCCAAGTGCGAGCAACAGATGTCTCGCAATCAGGCTCAGCATTGGGACGCGAGGAGGGTAACGCCTAAGCGCCCAGCCTTGTGAGGCTGAGGAGTGCACGTCGCTCGCCAACCAGACACCTCGATGTGCGGCACCAGACTACGCAGATGACCTGCCGAATAGACGATTCTGTGCCAACTGAAGGCGGCCGAGTAGTTGTGGTCTCGGGTAGGCCGCTGAGGCAAACGATGATACTTGTGACCAGAAACGCCAGTTTCGCCTGGCTTGATGGCTGAGGGCGATCAATAGGGGGACGGGTACCCGTCCTTCTAAAATCGGACGGGACCCGTCCCAATTACTGCATTAAGTATAGCGCATCCGCTGTCGGACTTCCCAACTCGTCTCGTTCAACTGCCTCAGTATGTAACCTGGCTCCAGATCCAGTCTCCTATATCTTTTGAGTAGTCATTAGAATACATTTAAATAATTTTTTTGGTCGGTGATCTTAATAAAAAACATTAAAGCTATAGTTGAACTACAATATCGCTTTCCTCTTGCTCCATGGCCGAGTACAAGGCTTCTTCGTCAATTTCATGTTGTGCCATGTCCCAAAGCTCACCCCTGCCTCTTCTGTTAGTGACTGATTGTCTATTTTCCGTCGCTTGAGCTACCTGAGCTTCAGTACGATCAGTCTCTGCTTTGTCCCTGTCTAAATAAGCTATAACCTCTTCTTTGGTCCACTAATTTGGGAAGTCCGACAGCGGAGGCGCTATACTTAATGCAGTAATTGGGACGGGTCCCGTCCGATTTTAGAAGGACGGGTACCCGTCCCCCTATTGATCGCCCTCAGCCATCAAGCCAGGCGAAACTGGCGTTTCTGGTCACAAGTATCATCGTTTGCCTCAGCGGCCTACCCGAGACCACAACTACTCGGCCGCCTTCAGTTGGCACAGAATCGTCTATTCGGCAGGTCATCTGCGTAGTCTGGTGCCGCACATCGAGGTGTCTGGTTGGCGAGCGACGTGCACTCCTCAGCCTCACAAGGCTGGGCGCTTAGGCGTTACCCTCCTCGCGTCCCAATGCTGAGCCTGATTGCGAGACATCCTTCGCTCGTATTCGGACTGTCCTGATCACGTTCTCTAATCCATCTTGAATGGCATGTTGCTTATGTACCTATAATCACGAAATCTCACCTATCTCGAAGCCCGCAGCTCCGATAACATTGACGCCACCCGACCGAAGATGCCGCAAAGAAGCCTGAACCACGACGCCTACCGAGTGGGTTGGATCTGTCCTTTGGAGGTAGAACAGATCGCCGCGATGGAGATGTTGGACGAAGAGCACGAAGCTCTATCACAAAAGCCCGCAGACCATAACGTCTATAAGCTCGGCAGCATCAACAATCACAATATCGTCGTCGCGGGCCTCCCCAAGACTGGTAACTGCTCTGCAGCCACGGTCGTTACCCAGATGAGGATGACATTCCCCAACCTCAGATATGGCCTATTGGTTGGTATCGGAGGTGGTGTACCGGTACAGACGGACAGCGGGATGATTCGGTTAGGCCATGTGGTGGTTAGCAAACCGACAGGCATACACCCTGGGGCGGTTCAATATGACCACGGAAAGGCAATAGCGGGTCGCTTTGAGCGGATCGGTGCCGTCGGACCGCCGCCGGCAGTTCTCCTCAGCGCCGCACAAGCCCTGGCAGTGCAGCGAGAAAGGTTGGACCATGATCCCGTCTGGGAGGATACGCAGAGAACACAAAGGAGCCGTCGAACTATTCGACGTTTCAAGTTTCCTGGTATCGCGAATGATTATCTTCACTGTCGAGACTACATTCATCAGCAGCCAGGGCAATCCTGCAACGAAGGCGGATGTGATCCGAAGCAGCGAATCCAGAGACTGACTGACGACGGTGACGAGTCCTTCGTTGTTGTGCACCGAGGCACGATAGCGTCCGGGGAGTTGCTGCTCAGGGATGCTGCGCTGAGGGATCTCTTAGCAGAGCAGCATGGGCTATTGTGCTTCGAGATGGAGGCAGCAGGAGCGCTCGCCGATTTCCCATGCATGGTCATCCGTGGCATCTCCGACTACTGCGATACCCACAAAAATGACCAGTGGCATGGCTATGCAGCAGCAGTGGCGGCCGCTTATGCAAGGCAGCTATTCTTTCACCTGCCTAAGGAAGAGGCGCAGAGGTAAGCTCGACTTCGAGATAGGAAGGATACATGTATTCATAGCTCATTGGTGGTAGAAACTGCAACACGCAATCTAATTCAGCCGCTTTCCGACTCCCGATCAATTTGTCCGAGATCTTCGAAGTAACTCGGTTCGTGGCAAGAGAAGAAGAGCTGGGCCGAATTCAAGACATTCTTAAGGGGGCAGTCGGACGCCGCACCGCCGTCCTACATGGGTTGGGTGGTATTGGCAAGACGCAGCTTGCGATTGCATACTTTAAGCGACATCGTGAGGACTACTCAACAGCGATATGGCTGAACGCGAGGGACGAAACGGCATTGAAGCAAAGCTTCGCTCGCATTGCTGAGCGGATCCTGCGCTACGACCCATCCATGACGTACGTCTCTGGTGCGGTGGAGAGCAGAGATGCTGACAGAATTGTGGAAGCGGTTAAACGGTGGCTGGATGAGCCATTGAATGATCGCTGGTTACTTATTTACGACAATTACGACCATCCAATGTTGAGTAGCACTAATGCTACAAGGAATGGACAGTCTGATCTGTCTGGGGAGAATTATACTGATGAAGAAGCGAAAGATCACCGGGACCACGCCGACCCAAAGGCTTTTAATCTTCGCCAATACTTACCCGAGACTAATCATGGTGCTGTCATTGTGACGTCGCGGTCGTCGATAAAACTGGGACAGTCTATTCAACTGGGTAAGTTCAGAGATGTCAGTGATAGTCTGGAGATCCTGGCGTCTGCTTCTGGTCGCGATAGCATCAAGCAAGGTGAGTCACTCTGAAAATCGACAATATTATATTACTAAACTGGATTCTGTAGATCCCGCCGCTGTCGACCTCGCACTACGGCTCGATGGGCTTCCCCTTGCACTTGCAACAGCTGGAGCATACTTGGAACAAGTATCAATGACCTGTACCGAATATCTCCAATTGTACCATGAATCGTGGTCGCTATTACATAAAGATGCCCCGCAACTGCCATCCTACGACCAAACCTTATACTCGACATGGGGTATTTCGTACAGGCACATCGAGCGGCAAAGTCCGATCGCAGCTATGCTTCTCCGACAATGGGCTTGTTTCAGCAATGAAGACTTATGGTATGAGCTTTTGAAAGATGGCGGACTGGACGGGCCAGGGTGGCTTGCCGAGATGACGAACGATAAGCTCGAGTTTCATAGAGTTATGAGAATATTATGCAGCCACGGACTTGTAGAGGCCGATCCGCCTTCAACAGCCCAGCAGGCAGAGTCACGAGGGTACAGCGTGCATGGATGCGTGCATTCATGGATGATACACGTGCTGAATCGGGAATTTGATGAAGATATGGTTCAGACAGCGATTCGTTGCGTGGCATCGCATATACCGGAGCAAGATCAGCGAGAGTTCTGGGTTACGCAGCGGCGGCTTCTCGCGCATGCGGACAGATGTCTCGAGACGATGAGAGGAGTGGCACTTGAGTATGAAGCTGAGGTGGCTTTAGGCTCACTGGGCAATCTCTATGCGGAGCAAGGCCGGCTTCAGGACGCGGAGGCCATGTATCGGCGAGCACTGGATGGCAAGGAGAAGGCATTAGGACCAGATCACACATCGACACTCGATACAGTCAATAACCTGGGCCTTCTCTATAACGACCAAGGCCGGCTTCAGGACGCCGAGGCCATGTACTGGCGGGCACTGGATAGCAAGGAGAAGGTATTAGGACTAGATCACACATCGACACTCGATACAGTTCATAACCTGGGCCTTCTCTATAACAGCCAAGGCCGACTTCAGGACGCCGAGGCCATGTACCAGCGAGCACTGGATGGCTACGAGAAGGCATTAGGACCAGATCACACATCGACACTCGATACAGTCAATAACCTGGGCCTTCTCTATAACGACCAAGGCCAGCTTCAGGATGCCGAGGCCATGTACTGGCGAGCACTGGATGGCTACGAGAAGGCTCTAGGGCCAGATCACACATCGACACTCAGTACAGTCAATAACCTGGGCCTTCTCTATAACGACCAAGGCCGGCTTCAGGACGCCGAGGCCATGTATCGGCGAGCACTGGATGGCAAGGAGAAGGCATTAGGACCAGATCACACATCGACACTCGGTACTGTCAATAACCTGGGCATTCTCTACAAAAGCCAAGGCCGGCTTCAGGACGCTGAGGCCATGTACCAGCGAGCACTGGATGGCTACGAGAAGGCTCTAGGGCCAGATCACACATCGACACTCAATACAGTCAATAACCTGGGCCTTCTCTACAAAAGCCATGGCCGGCTTCAGGACGCCGAGGCCATGTATCGGCGAGCACTGGATGGCTACGAGAAGGCTCTAGGGCCGACTTTAGTAGCGACCTATATCCCTGCCTTAAACGCACTGGAGAACTTTGTTATTCTTTACGTGGAGCTTGGTCGGGTGGATGAAGCTTCGTTGTATTATCGGAAGGCACAGAGTGGTTTCGAGGCCGTTTGGGGGCGAGAGAGCCAAAGATATGCGCGCTTATCTAGCAGGATGAACTCCGTAGCGTCTTACCATTCGCATAATTGAAACGGAGAGGTGGGGGTATTTAGGATATTTCTGGTAGGGGAGTGTGTAACAGAATGGCGGAAAGGCATCTTGGACGACGCGGGATCAATGTCATGCTGCTATAATAAAGGTCATGGTCCTCAGCGCAGAGTGGCGTCCGGGGATAAGTAGCGTTGAGCAATCGGAAGAGTCTAATGCACTGTTGTATTCAGCCGTGGGTTAAAAAGTAAAAAAGAGGGAAGAAGGAAGAGCAAAGAATGAGAATGGTTCGGGACGGTTGAAACTGCCCTATTGGAGTGACTGAGCAGGCCGGAAGTGGCATATAGCCAAAACCATCCAAAATTGTTAGGGCCTTCGTTTGGACAGTACTTCGCATCGGATTGCGTTTCGCACTGTATGAGCCACATGCCCCACAAGATGGTCCGTGCGGAAATATGTTTTTAGCACATCAAAGGGGACATTTATTTCGGCCCCTACTGTATTGTACATAGCGTGGGAAGACTGACTTCCTACATTCGTATCTACCCGGGCGTCTCCTGAATGTGCTGCGCTGGGTCCTTCAAGAGCGACCAGCACACCCGGGATTCTCCACCCCATCATACACGAAGGGTGACTCACATGGTACACTGTTCTTAGACGCTTACCCCAGGGGTGGATTAGCATTGCGCAACGGTTCTGACAGCCATTTTCGGATACGCACGTACATGACGCGACAAAATCCCTTCACATGCGCTACAGACACAGCGGATTCAGTAAGCCACAAGTGGAAATTCTCGGGCCGAAAATGGCTATCCCTCTTTCCCTCAGTTTTCTCTTTTGGCATTTTGTTGCCTCATTGACTGGCTCCAGACTCACCTGTCTCATGGCGTTTCAGGGTTAGATCTGGCTATCCTCTTCCTAGCAAACGTCTCTCTGTGGCGCTAGGTTGCCTACCCTTTAGGAACTACGATATGACTAAAGTTGCTTCGACACCAAGGAGCACAGCATAATACCCGAGTGACTGCAATGACTTACTGTATAGTCTACAGTAGCTTTCATCTCAACAGAGCCTGGAACGACACTATCCATGAAAATGCTCCAGCATCTGCCAACAGAGGTGGTAGCGTCGGTAGTCTTGCAAGTAATTTACCCCCGCTATTGTTGGCTTTTCTCGGAGCCCATGCTAATGGAAATAGCTAAGCGACAAGCGGGATCTAAAGAGCTTATGCGAAGTCTCGAAATACTTCTACGATTTGACAGCGCCATTTTTATACGGCGTGCATGAAGTGGTGGTCCAAACCTCGGGGCAAGGTGTGAATCAGGCGCAGGCTGACCCGGTCCTCATGGTATGCGAGCGACCGCTGAAGCTCTTGGAGCGTGTGACGAAGTTGCGCGTGGTTGCTGCCGTTTCTAGGAAAAGACGTACCTATAACAGGCACGAAGAGTCAGACGAGCAAAACGAAGCTGCGCTCGAGAGGCTCGATGATGAGATAGCTTCTATTGCGCGGCACTTCAAGGACGAAAAACTTCGTCATTTCACGTAAGTTATCAATATTCAGATGCTGCGAATTGCTCACGCCGGTTGTAGGTGGGATGCAGGGAGTCATGTCCCGGCTCTTCTCCTCGGACAAGACGGTTATCTGCCCAACCACCAAAAACGCATCGAATATCTTGGACTTGTGACGACTAGTAACGAGCATCCGCCCCCAAGGCGCGCATTCCTAGCTTTGAACGAGTTTAAATTTTTGAAAGCCATTTCTTGGATCGGATTCGGCTCGGCAAATGACTTCAAGGTGCTTGACTCGGCGCTGAGGTTAAATGCCCACCAACTCAACAGCTTGGAACTCGACTTAAATTGGATCGCTCATAGCGGCTGGGGTGCAGATGCGGATTCAGCTTGGTTCAAGTCTGCATGGCGGACTTTAACCCTTGCTAGTGAGGCCAACTTTCCGCGGCTGGCACACCTGTCCTTGTCGCGACTTGACCTGACGCACTGGGATCTATACCAACCCAAGGGACGCAATCGGTACGGCCTCGATGGAAGGTGGCCGCGTACACTCGATCAATTACCTCTCGAGTCGTTGGTGCTCAGACAATGCCAGGGCTTGACATCATTTTTGGCCGCGTTGGTATTATCGTCTTGTCTATCTGGCCTTCGCTCGCTGGAAATTGTTGAACCACCAGCCTGGGGGCATTATGATTACGAGGATTGTGACTTGGTCGAGTACTGTCTCGAAGAACTGCATGGGCTTGAAAATCTCTATCTCTCCATCCCGGATTCTTCGTCTGTCAGTTGGATATGGGAAACTGCATCACGTATGTCCGGCCTTCGACGCTTCATCTTTCATGCAAGAGGCGTACACGACGATGAGGTCAGGGACACGAGTGACATGGCATTTCCACAAGACCTGAGCCGATATGATTTTGAGTGCTACTGCTACCCAGACACCGATGCTCCATTATTCGATGAAGAGTGCCCGAATTACATTGGTAGACTGGAGCTCGAATGCATAGGCGTATCGTGCCACACCCGACATCTGGTAAAGTCTTGTCCTTTGGCGTTCCAAAAATTCCGAAAGCATCTAACTCGAGTGTAGAAAATCGTCGTAGAGCCGTTTTGTCAAAAGAACTGCCTGAAGATATTACACGTTCGACAGTCAGGGCGGGATATTGAGGAGTTCGGCTCTTGGGTCCTCGAGAAAATGCAGTCGACAGAGGAAGATGCGGGCCCAATCGCTCCAAACGCACTCGGCTGCGTCTCTCAGTCACCGGTCACAAACGGTCGCGGTAGCGGCTCGACATGCTTGAGCGATGACTTCCATGGTTTTGCAGACTGGGCGTTTGGCGCTAGTGGGATTCCTTCTCTCCGCATTCTAGCGTACGGAGACTTCTCATGTTCTGGACGGTTCGAAGCTCACTCCTTTTTCTTGTGTCGGGCACGTCTGGAGGATAGCGAAGTTCGCTATCGTTTTTACGATCCGAAATTAGAGCGGGATCCAGAGCTCGAGGATCTTCTGAGCCAACACGACGGGTTTCTCCAGGCGTGTCCAACAAGCCACCCCTAGGGCTTGTGATGATGACCAAGTCAAAGAGAGCTCTGCCGGGCCATTAGCGAACCTCTGGATTGAGACGGTTAAAAAGTGATGTGCAGAGAACAAGTGGCAGGAGCAGTCTGACGCTATGGATTTCGGGCAAGCGGCGACTCTGGCCACCTCGACGACCCTCCTCACGGTAACTGCACCATAATCTTCTGATGCGCAGAGGCTAACTTGGGCAGCATCCGTGTGGCAGCATCCTTGGAGGACAGGTAATGTGAAGGACTTGGTCGCACTTGCGCTCTGTGAAGGAACGTGAATGTGGATGTCAGGCGGGCCTGTGGAATCGGAAGGGAAGCGTGACGGCTCTCCTTGAACGCCTTGGAGGGTCTCGACACGAATTAATAGGGAGGAGACAGGGGAGGGTCGAGATCGGAGCATCTGCATCCAAACACGAGCCGAGCTGCTGCCTGAGATCTTACAGCTCTTACCTCACAAGGTAGTATCGCGAATCAATTACGTTTCTAGCTAGAGAGCCTTGGTAATAGAGTTCATGGTGCACGGTTGAGCAACAAGATGACCATGCTTCGGTGTCCTCGCTGTATGGTGAGTGCGGTTGCGATGCAAGTTGACAGGGACGCTGTCGGTCAGTGGCGTGGTAGCTAGTACTAAGATATGCGCATGTGGATAAACATATCGCCATGCGTGTGTCTGTCTAGTGCACAATGGCCGTTGCAAAGCCATGAGAATCCAGTACGTAGTAAAGTTTGGCTGCGTAAAGAACCCCTTTGACATCCAATCCACCGCAGAGTCTGAACGCTGTGCTCGGGAATACAATTCGACAGAATGTCCATTGCGACAATTTGTCGGCATAAGGGAGACAGGTAAAGGGCCAAGAGCCTGTGTCATGACGACTGGATGATATCTACAAGTAGATTGAAGCCCATAGTTTGTTTGCGAAATCTACATGTGCTGCCCGAACTGGCAACGCCAATTGGTGCACTTCGATCCGCGCGGCAAAAAATTCTGATTCGGGACCCTGGCTGCTTTGGGAGATTCACTTGCAGATCACCGGGACCTCAAGCGGAGGTCATCACAAAAAAGGTGGCGCAGGCGGGTGGCTGTTGAAGACGTTCTCACGTACGTCATGCTTAGTCACTCACAATGAACATCGGGATACTGTGCGTAGTCAAAACAAAACACTGTGACTTTGCCAAATGGGGTGGCTTCAATTTTGGCCGCCGCTGGGGGCGTGCGGGTGTGTGCGCAGAAAATACTTTTGGTATACGCATGGACTACGTCCACAAACGTCGTCCATCACGTTTTCCGGGACCGTTGTGGACCATACCGATGTACTGACAAAGTTGCGATGGAGCTCACCAGAAATGGACACTGTTGGGGGTGTGCGGGTGTGTCTAAAAAGTACTTTTGGTATACGCATGGACCACGTCCACAAACGCTGTCCACCACGTTTTCCGGGACCATTGTGGACAATGCCTCACCAGAAATGGACACCAAACTTCGACATCACATAGACCACCAAAGAGCAAAGGTGAAAGGAGACATTTGTGCCGTTGTTCTTGCATGAGATTCCAATAATGACTTTCGTGAAATGGCTGTTTGAGGCCACTGCCAATGGCCGCATCTGCTGCATGAAATAGACCCGATTCGTGGCAGTTTAGGTGAGTGATTCCTCACCCGACGGACAGAGTCTGGGAGAATAGGTGTTGATGCCCTTTGCCGCACGGTGGTTAGAAGTCGTGGGAGGGGACCTGCCGCGGCGTAGCACTGTGGCGCATCTTTCCCGTTGCGTACGATCTGTGGCGCTCGATGACGTTATTGCCGAAGCTCTGCGGCTAAACGAGTGCAGGACGCTAATGCCGGCAACTGGACCATGCTGGGTAATCGGGTGGGAAGAGTGAAGCACTCGTTAAGACGGTCGCAATCAATCATTTTTCAGTTTGTTCTCTTTTACACGGCTAGACAACATCCAATTTTATGACGAGCCGCCTTGTGCACCAGCGGATGTTTTCGCTATCCCAATGTGTCGGCTGTTCCCAGCCAGCGCTCCTAATAGCCCAGACCATTTGGACTATTAGTCCAGACTGCAGATCAGGGAAGGGAGTACGGACGCCCAGTGTGGTCGCTAAGTACGCTAGGTTGTTGGCATGACGTCACAAAACCAGGGTACCCATGATTGTTGCTGTGCCAACCATTTTGTTTTGGATAATTCTGAACGATTTACTGGTGCTATCCAGATCAACACGGCTCGTTTCAAGGGACGCGCCATCCTAGTCGTCAATCCACGAACGCCCGTCGTGGATTGATTATTGATCTTGGATTGCAGTCTGGACTAATAGTCTAAACGGTCTCAGCTCGGATGGCCCAACCTCTAGTGAGTTAGTGAGTAGACGACCCCTGCCTCCCCCCAATTGCGCAGACAAACCCAACAGTACACACACACACACACACAATTTATTACGCCCGGTGGCTTACAACCAATAGGGCACTAGTTGCTATTGTACATATCCGTTTCCCAAGCTTTGTCATAATCTCGTAAAAGCCCATGCAGCGTCCAATTTCTGCTAATGCATCTTCGTTTTCAATCTTTCCGCGGGTCTCGTGGGGTTTGTATTATTAGCAAGCGAACTTGAAGGCTATTCTCCAAGTGTTCAGAGTCCTATCTACGGCGGCTGAAGCGGTGCCTGCTGTCCATGGCACGAGGTGTTTGATGTAAGGTGGGTTAGTAAGAAAGGGTAGGTAAGGTTTTGCAATCTGTCTTCAACGTTGCGTGTTGTCGAGTCGCCCTGTGGCTATCGCAAATCGTACAGTCGCGCGGACTGCGTCCATATTTGGCGTCCATTTTGTGTCGTCTGATGGTGATTTTCCTCCGAGGAAGAACGAGAGATTTCCTCTTTGTGTCTCGGTGCATTGCAACATTTCAGCTCGCTGTGCTGCCCATTTCCTGCATCGGAAGAGAAAATGTTCAACCGTCTCTGTCGCTTGTCCACATGCGCATTGCGCTGATGCTGCTGCTGTGATCCGAAAGAGGTACCCATTCAATCTGGCCATACCTGTCCTGAGCTGCACCAGCACGCTGGCTTCTCTCCATGATAAGCTATCGTATAGTTGTCGCGTGTGCTTACCTGGTAGTGCAGCATCGACTCTCTTCGAAAATTTGCCGATATTGTCTGGTAGATGTTTGCTAGTACCCTGGCTTAATCGAGCCATGTTGAGGGTCGTTGATCGCATTCTGGGAAACTTCAGAGCCGGGATGGCACCGTCTCGGGTTGCATTCCGCGCCTCTTCTTTAGCAGTCTTCAAGAGCTTGTGTTCAACACTGGTGGGCACCTATATGACAGCCACTGAATTTCCATTGACCTTCAACGCATCAATGGAGTCGTATATGCATCTTACATACTCTTGACCAGATTGTTGGCGGGGATTTCGGATCGTGAGTACGGCAGCTTTGTTGCTCGTTAACAGTGCCACACTTCGGTATCTCAGGTTAGGTAAGTGCCTCAATGCGTATGCCATCGCCGCCAGCTCCACAAACGGGTTCTGTTCCGTTCTCATACCAAGTGTAAAGGAAAATCGCTCCAGTCTCGGCCCTCCTCGCACCGACACAGGGATCTCGATGACCCCGCCGACTCCTACTACACCGTTCCGTGCTGAACTGCTCACTGCAACCTGTATTGCCCAGCCCAGATCTGCTTGTGTTGTCTCTGTCTTGTCGTTGTCGGCAACAATGGTTTGCACCCGTTCTGCCCAAGGTGCTAATGTGAACGGATTGACCGTTTCCAGTTCCTCCATCGGTATCTCATTGAGTGCCACCGCCATCTCGTAAAATGGCGAGCGGTTGTATCGCCTGAACTTTCGGATACGGGATGTGGCGTTACGAAGTGTGTTGGTTGTTGGCAGGGTGTGGAGGTTAGTCCACATCTTGATTGCCCGCCTCCAAAAACGCTCTTGTGCGCTGGCGATATGCGCCTCTGCTTCTGCTACGCTTGTTGCCACTGTGAGAAACGTTCCCACGATTGCTTGTGCCCCAATCCTTTGGACTCGGTTGATAGGACTGGCTCTTCTATACTTGCATGCGTGCATCCAGACGTTTGAGGCGTAATCCACTACTGGTGCAACTGTAGCTGTAAACAGTTGTCTTGCTGTCGCTGGGGTGAGACCCCTGAGCCGTTGTAGCTCCATGGCCGCTTCCAGGCCCTTGGTCGCTGCTCGTGCAATGTGTTCTTTGTACTTCAAGCCGAAGTCCATGATCATTCCGAGAACCTTGGCTTGCGTTTTGGGTCGGACGAGCTGTCCCTTGATTGCGAAGGGCTCTGAGTTGGACTTATACGCCTTGCGGGTGAAGTGTATGATCGCCGTCTTCTCCGCCTCAAAGGTTGCGCCACTCCTCCTCTCCCAGTCCAGCGCATTCTCGATGATTGCTTCAATTCCGTCGCGATTGCTCTCTGCCGTCGGGCCTGTGACCCACGCTGTGAAGTCGTCCACGAAGGCTATCGCTCCTCCGTAGCAATCAATTCGCTGTTGTACGAGGTCTGCGTTGAAGAATAGGAACAAAACCGGCGACAGAGGGGAGCCTTGCGGCAGTCCAGCTTGTGGCAGGCTTCGCACCTCCGATGCTTGTCCGTTGACCCGAATGGTCGCCGTGCGATTCGAGCAAAAGGCCTCAATCCACCGGAGCAGCTCTCCCGGAATACCCCTTGCTCTTAATCGTTGGATGAGTCTGTCTTTGCACACTCCATTGTATGCCCCTTTGACATCGAAACTCACGAGGCTAAGGATCCGTCGGCCTCGCCAGGCAGCATAGATTTGCTCTTGCAGCAGCATCAGCGCTTGCTCAGCGGACCGCTGTTTACGGACTCCAAAATGGGTTGTTGGCAACAGTCCATATGTCTCGACAGCATGTGAGATCCTTTCTGCGATGACCGACTCCAATACTTTGCCCAGTGTAGACCAAGCTTCCAAATACGCAGGTCATCCAAAGGAGAGGCTTTCCTCTGAAAGGATAGCGGTGGTGAATGGTCTTTGGCTTGAGCTTGGATTCGAGCCACGAGACCGGGGCCACGGGGAGGTTCTCACCACCTCCAGGGGACGGGGCTGTCTCGATCTGGGTCGGCGATGGTGGCTTGTCCATACCTGCAGCTGACGCAGTGAAGTGATGAGTTTGTAAGTTTTCGAGGTGTCTTGAGAATGAAGACAGAATGGGTCGACCTTGTTTCACTCCATCAAAAGAAACCTGGGGCCCCAGATTATATAGACCTGGAGCAGGCAGACAGACACTTGAAAAGCATTGACATTTAGAGAGCTGCGACTAACCCGCCCGCAACCCCAAGGGGAACCCCGGGAGCAGCCGTGGCACTGTTCTTTGAGGGGCTGGGCTCCAGCGAGTCGTCAAAAATAAGTGTGCGCATATGAGTAGCCTCTCATGCTACGAGAGCCACCAGTAGCTGCTACTAAGAATAACATCACTCGCAGTAGCAGCCAGAGCCAGCAGTAGCTACTTGCTACGAGTAGCCGCTCTTGCTGACGTAGCCACCAGCTGCTTACAACGGGGACCAAGAACAGCTACCAGCAACCACCAGCTACTACGGATACCATGCCTGTCCCGCGGCTACTAGGAGCAGTCTCATCCTGACCCACTCTTAGCTGCTTGCTACCAGTAGCCACCCCAGTCATAGCCGCCGTGTCAATTGCTAGGCTGGCACGGCCCAGGATGTACTCCCCTCGCCAGATTACGCGCGGATCTCGCGGCGATGTACTATGACAAGGGCCGCTACGATAAGGCCGAGTCCGTGGGGGCCTCTCTTAACGAGTATTATTTGCGCAACGAGTGGGTATCTTGTCGACATTAATATCTCTCGATGATAGCTGGCGTTGCCCACAACTCGTGTCCGTTGTCGGATACCCACGGGTAAGCCTTGCTGGGTCATTGCAGAGAATGGAGCAAGGTCACGTCGACAAATAACAGGCTCAGATATGCAGCGTCGATTCAACACATTAAGGTTCGCCTGCTATAGAATGCGCATAATACGCATATGCTCCGCTTAAGAACGCTCATGCTCCCTTGTCGCGTTAAATTATGAATGCGGCAATCAATAATCCCATACTAGCAACCATGGGTATAGGGTTTGTAAAGGTGTTCCCAGCATTATCTGGAGGATCTCCCGACCCTGACCCCGGACCCACGCCCTGGGCGTCACTATCACCTCCATCCGTGGTGGTCTCGGAAGCGGAAGAGGAGGTGGTCTCGGTGGTCTCGGTAGTCTCGGTAGACGAGGTAGACGAGGTGGTCTCGGTAGTCGAGGTGGTCTCGGTAGTCGAGGTGGTCTCGGTAGTCGAGGTGGTCTCGGTAGTCGAGGTGGTCTCGGTAGTCGAGGTGGTCTCGGTAGTCGAGGTGGTCGACGTCGACGTCGACGTCGGCTTGGTCGTACAGAACCCATCGAAGCCACACGACTCGTCGGAATCGCAGCACTCACTATCGCAGCAGCTCCCAGAATCGAAGCAGGCGCCGGAAGGGCAGCACTTCTCCGTGTCCGGGTCATAGCAGCCCTGGGACGAGGCACAGCAGCTCTCGCCCTTGGAGCATGACCAGGCGTCGCCGCCATCAGTGCAACAGATGGAGAAGTCAGGATCGTAGCACGAGTCATCGCCGCACGAGATGCTACCATCTGGACAGCATCTACCACCCGAGACGCAACGCTCGTCTAGGTCGCATTTCGTCCCGTCGGCGCAGCAGATCTCTGTCTCTGGGTCATAGCAATAGTCCTCGTTGCAGTAGTCGTAGCCGGTTCTGCAGCACCCAGACGGGTCGACACACTCGTATCCTATATCGCAAGTCGTCCCTCGTTGCTCACAGCAGGTTTCCGTTTCGGGGTCGTAGCAAGCGTCGGCGCCGCACTCAATCATGGGCTGGTCACAGCAGCCACCCTCGACGCAGTTCTGGCCAGGATCGCAGCAGAGGCCGCTATCACATTCCGCTGCAGGTTGGTACTGTCAGTCGTGGCTCTCGCGTGTCGGACAAGGTATCTTGAGGTGTGGGCAGCTTACGTCCTCCATTGCTACACGTTTGTCGCGCGAAGAGATTAAAGTCGTTCAAGTCGCGGGCCACAAGCAGGGTAGCATTGTTAAATGCCTGGGGACGGAGCTCGCTCGATAGCTGAGAACCAGGCTTTGATTTAACGAGAGGCTGAGTTTCAACTCTGGCAGGACTACCTGCAAAGGCGGTGCCTGAGAGCACCAACAGCCCGACGATCAGCGGTTGAAACATGGCTCTCACGATGGCGTCAAAGCAAAGCAAACGGGGACAACACAGCTGGTCCGATTGGGGCTGGAAGGCGTGAGTTTAATGAAATCGACTCGGCCTAAAGTTGGACCATCTTACGATGGAGCCCTTATCAAGCCAAGTCTTGGAAGACCTAGACCAAGGCCGCAGTGACAAACAAGTGTGAGAGGAGAGATCGACCTATAAGAAGCCTAACAAGAAGAGTCAACAAGGTTAAAATTAGACATAACCCCCCCTGGTCGCTTCGCCACGAACAAGTGGTGTTCGGCAACGAGTCGTTCCAGTCTTCAGCGACTTAGCGTCTTCTTCTCATCCCTTTCTGGAGAGCCTTGCTGATCAACGGCCAAAGTCATTCTAATACGGAAAGAGGTGTGCAACAAGGGTGAGGGCAAAATATGATTGAATTGGGCTAGCCATAGGTACTAAGTGGGCAAGCCACTTAGGCCAAAAAATTTGGGAACAGCCGAGAAAACCTGGAACAATCATAGCCCCAGCTAATTTATATAGCTAGCTGTTAGTGCGGATTTTAGAAAGGGTTTAAATCGATTAATATATCTACTTAAGCTATCTGAAAATAGGATAAAAGGTAGAAAAGTCAATTAAGATTAGTATATTTTTGTGAAGGGCTGGCCCCGGGTTTGTTCAACGAAAGGGTGCGGTAGATTGGTCTATCTAAGACTAAGGAGCAGAGAGGTCATAGCTATAGAGCAGGGGTCTCACTGCAGGGCGGTAGGAGCTGGCAGAAGGAAAGGTCAATCTCGCCTAATCGCGTCCCGGCCGACCTTATCACCGACGGTTGGCCAGCCCGGCGCATTAGGGCGGTAATGGTAAAGTCAAATGTGCAGATGCTTGCTGGGCCACAGAAGACCTTGGCTTGATGAAAGAAAGGGCGCCAATAGTCATATCCCATTGGCAGGTTACACCCTGCCCCTGTGAAAAGACAAAATATCATCCTTCTCTATGCAGGAGGAGTGGAGGAGTGGAGTTCTGCAAGGCTGTCACACTTCACTATGGTGGAGCTGATCGCATGACCCCTGATGATACGTAGGCAGCAGATTAATCATTACACAACATCAAGTACTCTCTTGCATAATCCGGATGACATGAGGATCCGCAGCCGCACTGGCAATATCCTGGAACGTCTTGGTCGGGAACGTCTCATGGCGCAAGAAGGACACCATGCCGAGCACTAGGGCGGCGAAGGCGATCAGGTTCGCCAGAGCGTAGGGGATGAATAGGGACGTGGCCAGGTACCCGTACCGGTTGACGTCGTTCCAGCGGGTGACTTCTCGGGTGGAATTGTACCTGATAACCGCCACATTAATCGGTCAGCAACACCAGAAGAAAGGACTGCGACTTACGTCAAAAGCCTATTATGCAACAAGGTCACCGTGATATTAAAGCTCAACTCTTCAACCAGCACTGCCAGCGTCCTGTTCCTAGCAAGCGCCTTGTCCTGCAAGCGCTGCCCCGACGGGTCCGTCTCGTTATCAGACGCATACAGACCATAGATGGCGTTGAAGTCGAAGAAGACATCCAAGTCGACGCTCCCCAAGATGCTGGTCTGTTGTATCGGCGACTCGATGAGCCCGAACTGCGCCGCACGGCCCAGTCCCAAGTTGGTGTCGGTGCCGGATATGTTCTCCTGTTTTAACCACGCAAACGAACCCACCAACTGGTCCATCAGCGCCCACATGAAGGCGGCGTACGCGTGACTCGCCATGTCCGACACCTCGCCCGGCCTGTCGCGGGGGAAGCCCACCTCCTCGCGCACCCCGTACGAGCCCGTCACGTTTTGGATGCCGCGGTCCCACTCGAGCCGTAGGTCGTACGTCGCGTTGTGCAGGCGGCAGACCTGCCATGCCCGGGTGCGGATGCGGTCTCCTTTGCTGTTAAGGACGTACCGCTGAAAGGTCATCCATAGCTCGTTGGCGGCGTTGGAGGGCTCCTGATAGCGCGGTTCAGAGAGGGCGACCAGGTCGTCGGTGTTGTTGATTGTTGGGACGAAGCCGAAGTAGGCGTTGTCGGCTTGGCGGGCTGTGCCTTTGGGTACGGCCATGTGCTTCTGAAGGAGCCGGTTAATTGCAAAGCGATTCACTTACCGAAGCTTTTCCTCCTGCCTGTACGAGTCACCGACAATTTGACCAATGAGGCTCGGGTAAAAGACGCAGTGACACAGACTCATGCCAAAGCCGATGAGGAAAAACACTACCACCAGGGCGGGAGACTTCCAGCGGTGGTAAGTCCGCGGCTTCCACAATGCGATGGCGAAGCGCCGGGATGTCTGAGAGGAGCCAGTGCCGCGACTTGAAGCCGGCCTCTCACTAGGTGGAGGTGACAGCAAAGCTTGAGGAAGGGTCGGGCTCAACCTCGGTCTCGTCGGCGCACTGATGGCCGGACTGGGCGGTTCGGAGCCGCAGGCGACGCCAAGGTGAGCAGGTGTGCTCTGCCTTGCTTCGATCTCTGTGAGGCCATTCGCTGCAGCTTGCTGACCGCGTGGGTCATCGTGGCCAGGATCGGGAGAGGTGCTCATCGAGCTGTCCACGACCGTTGCGGGAACATTGGCTGGGGCCTTGAGGAGGCCGAAGCCCTTCGGACTAGGAACGGCAGCGACAATAGTAGACATCGCAAACCAGCGGGCTGGACGTCACCACAACTGGCGCAGCGAGTTCACGACAAGATATGAGGTAGTTCATGTCAAGAAATGTTGACTCGGCTTTTCTACTGACGTACCTGCATCCCTTTTATGTGTTACCGCAGTCACCACCTCCTCGGTAGTCGAAGGAGGTGTGCTTGTGAAAGGAAGATGCAACCCATAAATCGAGGCGAGGGGCGTCAGCCACCATCGCCTAGCGTCTTCAAGCGCTATGAATGGTGGGCGTCGTGGCACTAGTTCCCCCGATGACACAGCCACCCGCTGAGCCCGCTGAGCGAGATATCGTGGTCTATGTGGTCCAATGTCATGCCGAACAACGGCGCATGCTTGACCGGAAGGCTGGTGGTAGCAAAGGCCAATGTAAACTACCAGATGGGTGTCAAGGGCTGCGGTACCGATACAGTCGGTGACTTAGCGATGTACAGAGCAGTCCCGACTGATCCTATCGGACCCCTCTCAGACACATCCGGATTAAGGTGCAGTTTCCGCTCCGCTAGATACCCAAAGGAGTGCCCTTTCCCCATAAAAACAGGTCCTTCAGACCCTCTACGTATTCAATCAAGTCACATTCTGTACACATACTGCAGCCCACCTAGAACCCTGTCAAATGGGTCGATCCGCGGTTGACTGGCGGCAAGGGGGCGGGCGGCATGCTCGGCAGGCTCGTTAAGAAGCAAGCCCAAGTCCATCTTGGGCGATGACGTTGATGATGTGCTGTTGCGTTGGTGCCGGCCTCAGAAAGGCAGCGTTGGGGGAGGAGGAATTTGGTTGACACCGGCAGGCTTGTCGGAAGGGCATTTGACAGATGGATGGATTTTATTTCGCCCGGGGGTCCACACCCCATAGGGCCTTTGCGCTAGGCTGCTTACGTTTCGTACAGTGCTGCAATGATCACCCCAAAGCCCCACATTTTTACTTTCATTCCGCGGAATGCCAGGGTCACGCACTGGGCAGGACGGGATTGGCAAAAAATGCGCCCCCTGCCCACTGTCCGTACAAAGAGCAATCCTCTTTGAGAATAAGATAGACCAATTCCGTCTGCTCCACGGGAGGGATCATGCCATGGTGATGCAATGGTGCTGATGAGATTTGGAAAAGCAACTCATAATTTTAGACTATTCTAAATCAAGGGAAGTCTTAGGATACCGTACCATGAACCTTCATGGCATGGTTCTGTACATGCATCTTATGCTGCAGGTCTAGGTCACAAACCTCACACCGAGAGGGAGTATTATCAGGCAGCTGATTAAGATGCCTTCGGCGGAAGTGCTTCGACAGGTCACCGGAAGTGTAAAACTCATGGGTGAGCTCGCTCACACGAGGGTCGTTTGGTTCAAGAGAGAGTGCAGCACCGATGCACAGAAAACATCTCCTCGGCCTCTCCTTCTCGTTTTTGACGAATACAGAGAGCACGGCAATACCCACAGGGCTATCTTCCGATGGGCCACAATGAGAACTGGACAGCGGCTCCTTCGCTGCCGAGACGTTGGTTCGACGTGCGGTACGGCCTTCTACCACGCTGCAGTAAGCGACGATGGCGTCGATGAGGTTGTCCCTGCGTCTATGATATCCTTCGAGAGTGTTATCGACTGGGGCGGTCAGCGCTTCAACTAGGCGCTTCTGTGCTGGGCGCTGAGGGGGACAGGTTGCATCTACGGCCATGGGTTTGGAGAACCCGCGGCCCTGGAGTTGGGATTGGATATCATCCACAGCCTGCTCATCCGTCCAGGCGTCTTTGATTCGTTGTAATAGCTCCCTCTTGAGCCTCTGCTTCTCGTTCCTTAGCGTTCGAACGGTGTCCTGGCGTTTCTTCGATCCAGGTGGCAGCCGTCGGACCTGTTCCGTTAGCTTCCTGATGCGAGGGTATGTGTTGACAGATGCAGCTTGCTCTGCCGTCAAATCGGTCGGCCGCCGCTTGCTGTTGGCATGACCGATGCTACAAGCCTGCTTCAGCAGCGCCTGTTGCGGTCTCTGGCCCCGGATGATCGCCCAGGTATCTAGACGTAGTTGGCGTCCGAGGTAATGCTTCTGGAACGGAACTGAACTGTTGTGGTCGAGCGCTAAGTTGCGGATAGCATCGCTAGCATAGGCTGCAGAGGGGTCAGCTTGGGTAGTAGTCAACAGGTAATAGTGAAACTTACGGCTTCCGTCGAGCTCGTTGCCAGCGTTGTAGCGCAGGCTATAGCAGATGGTAGTATACAGTCGGCCTAATATTTCTCCAATTCTCTTAATCCATGCCGCCATCATGCCATACGTGATGGGTTCTGTTAGTGACATCTCGAAGCCGGTAGCGGTTTTGACGGCTAGGCGGAACAAGGGTACGTCATCCAAATCATCTCGGAGTGGCAAACGCAACTCCCGGTCGTCAGGGTGGATGTCCAAGTTGTCCAGCTGCACAGCTGAGACGAGGTAAGATGCCAGAAAGGCTCGATGCCGGAACAAGATGCCCAAGAGGAAGGCATGGGGGCTAAGAAGTAAGGTTGGATCAAAAATTGTCTCGGGGACAGTAAATGTCTTGCTGTTACAGGTCAACATCGTCTGTATCAAGGTAGACCAGTCCGTCAGATAGATATCACCTACGCGTCCTTGGTACCGAGGTACGTCTTGGTAAACTCCGGCGTGAACTGGATAAGAATGTTGTGGGGTCCTCCTTCAGGGTCTCTTGCCAATACAACTCGAATGTCTCTAAACCGGAGCCGCAAGATGGCCAAGGGACGAGCACCGGCAGGAGCAAGTAGGAGAAGGAATAAAACCGCAAGAATCCGGAGCTCTCCGAGATCAAACGACTTTCTCGTCGTACTCACCGTTGTTTCAATTTGCTCCTTGAGGTCATCAATCGTCATACAGCGGTTCTCCCTCTTCTTTGTGCTCAGGTCATGATCCTTTGCCAGCTTTCGAAGGACCTGCGGTCGTTAGAGAATAATGGGCTGTAGTGGGCTCGGAGACATACCCTATGCATCTGACGATTCATTTTCGGGTCGAGCTTTGCACCCACGGCCCTCTCATATACAAGTCGAAAGACCTTCCAGGTTGTGCCCAGTGCGCTGCTTGTTTTGATGCCCTTCATCTTCCTATCATCCTTGCCAGTCTTCAGGTCTAGGCGCCATGTGAAGAAGCTTGCGAGTATACCGACGGAAATGGATTGGAGGCATTCATGGGGATTGCCAAATTTGTTCTTATTGCAGAAGCTAGAGTATCGTTAGCGAGAGCCAAGGCAGACGGGTTTCTGGGACGTTACAGCTGCCAGTGTTCCTCAACCGCGTTGAGGAGTTTCTCAGTCCCAGGACTGTAGTCTTGACCGTCAAGAGCACCCTCATTGACCTCTGCCGCTATCCGATGGTAATACTCTGGCGGGTGGACGTTGTCAAGGAGCTGAGTAAGATCATCGACGTCAACATGGTCGTCAACATCATCGAAGGGGTTGATCTCGGTGATGTCGGTCTCTGCGTCAGACACTTCATCTTCGTTCACGTCAAAGACTTCGTCATCCTCGGGCGAGAACGATGCGTCTGAATCGTCGGCATCGCCAAACAAACGCTGGCGGCGCCGCATGCTAAGGAGGGTTCGAAGACGTAGACAAGAGGATCTTGGATCGTGGAGACGATGCGAGTAGCGGCTGAGTGAAGCCGATGCTGCCTCGGTTTCTTAGAGAAAAGAAAGAGAGGGAAGGGAGGTGAGCACGCTGCCCTCCGCGGGAGCGGGGGCTACTCTTAATAGTCGAGGGAGCCATTTCTGGCTCTGTTGCTGACGGTAATACATTCTGGACGAGAGGCCCAATTCAGGGCACTGGCTCGGTGGAGCAAAATTATTTTGGGTGGTACATTGGGGGTACACTACCAGCAACACCAATGTGGACCGAGCCCGGGTGGACCTTTATGGCGGACTTTCCTAATTACTACTTAACAGCGAAGTGAATGTCGCATAAGTGTTCTTGCAGAACCGTTCGGCAAGCGACGCTCACTATAACACCCTAGACTTAGACTGGGAGAAGCTGAGGGAAGGTTAGCGGGGTCGTGTCTCCACTAATAAACCGGAGCAATGCTGGGCGAGGGGGACCTACCACGGTAATGGTAGTCGCCTTGATCTTCTCGACAAGCGTTAGCAGGTCCCGCTTGCTGTTCGATGATTCAGTGGACGTTGAACAACAGTTCACGTCGGCACCGCGCATGGCCAGCTATCACTAAGAGGCCAGTCTATTTTTCGGTCGTCCGCCTGTCCATGTCAAAACGTCTATAAATACAGCGCCCTTCCACCAGTCCGTCTCCGTCAAGGTAGTACCTATATGCTTAGACCATGACCACCCTTCCTTCCTCGACCCGAAAACGTGACAGAACCAATGAAAACTTCTCTAGGGCCACTCAACGTCTTATGCGTAGGTGTAACCAGTTGAGCGATCGCTATAACGCGGATGTCTACATCGTAGTTCGGCGAAATCATCGACATTATGACTATAACTCTACTAATGACCCGTTGTTTCCCACTCCTCTCATTAAGATTGTGATGAAACCCATCCCAGGCACTTACTGTTCGCTAACTATGTATTAGGAGCAAGCTTATCCGTTGACTATTAGGAGAACGCCAGCGAGCTTCCAGCAGTCCTAGACTATCACACCCCTATCACCCACGTCCAGTCCAATCAATAGCCAGCGGGACTCAGAGGGGGATGGAGATGACCAAGCAAGATTAGACAATAGAGAATAAAGGAACGATCATACTTAGCTTAATCGAGCTAGGGATTGCTACTCTAATCCGAAGGGAAAATTCTTTTTAAATCCACCCAATCTTATTTGACTTTAGATTGTGGTCCTTTGCGCTGCTATTCTAAGCTGTATGTGCATCGTGTTGGTTGGTGATGCAGATCCGATCCGATCGATTCCCAGTAGTTATCGCCAAATGCAGATGAGAATACTGCGCGTCTCTCTTAAACATACAAAGTTCTATATAAAGCCCTCGTTTCCTGACCAAGAGTATTCAAGCCAATAGATTACTTTACGGTTGACCAGAGGCTGCATGGTAGGGATGAGCGGGGCACCACCCTTGGACAGCGACGTTTCCGAACTCAAAAGTTCGCATTTCTTCCTGTATCTGCCTGGGAGGAACAATACAACGCTTGATATATAGACTACACGCAATCATTGGGGAAAAGAGGTCTTAGCATTCACGCACAAGCCTTAAATAGAGATCGCTCGTCCTAGCTGTCCAAGTCTCCCTGCTCCTATAACTCCCTTTTCTTGACTTCGCAACGACCATCTACCTGAGATAGCACGATGCGTCGACATCTAAATGCAAGGCCTCGAAAAATACGGTCGCGTCGCTTGCGATCTTTATCACCCTTTTCGGCTGGTTTTGTGGAGCGATACACCGCTGCACAGGCAACAAGGCAGCGGCCGGAGTCATCAGCCAAACCTCAGGAGTTCGTCGAGAGAGCTCAAGGCTCAAGCAGCAAGGGCAGAGTTCGATACCAACATACAACGTCGAAATCGCCTTACTCCAGAAGAACGACTCAAGGAGGACGGAGAGCGTCTCTTTCAGTCCCTAAAATCGAGTCCCGACAGTGTGCTGGTCCCGCAGCCCACCCCGAAGCCAGTATTTCGCAGGGCGCGATGCCGCGCAACCGAGTGCCTGTATGGCCCTTTCGATGGTCTGTATGGAGCCGAGATCCGATACAAGTATCGCATATCGCTTGAATGGAGGGGGCAACCTCAGCTCGAGCATTACCATGTCCGTTGCATGGAATGCGTGGTACCGCTTCCGGCCCTAGCCCGCTCACAGTTCAAACTAGATGGAAGGGCGTCGTGGAGCCTGAGGATTGGCAAATGGATGGAGCATCGAGGCAGGATCAACGTTGAAAAGATTGCAGCATACATCGACAGGGAGGCTGCTTATTCTCGATGGTTCAGGGACACGATCGACGAGATATTCCAACATAGAGTTACAACACCAGCTTTCATGCAATACTGGAGGCGGCTCTTGTCAATGCCCCCCTTTTCCTCGCGGCCCTAAGGTACCGGTTTTGAAGGAATATATAACCTCCGAGGATGAAGTGTGCGGGCTGTGGGATGTTATCTGCCGCCCCCACGGTGAGGCATCCTATGTCTTCTTTGATGAAGATCCTCCCTGGGCCCGCGTGCCACCGGAAGAGCTGGAGATGGATCCTGATGAGAGTTCAGAAGCTGTCAGATCCAAAACAACCACTTCAGCATGCCAGCAAAGTGTACCAGCTGAGTCGTCCCTTTGGCCGCCCGCTGCAGACACGACCTGATCTATCCTTCTATTTAGGGTATAGAGGAGACATCACACTCAGATGGCTGAAACAAGAGGCTGGAATGGCCCGTAAGCCTATTTCCTCAACTACTAGTCAGTAAAACGCATTGAATCTATTATATTTTACTCTCTATGCTAGTGTCTAAAATGGCTCTGCCAGCTGAAGATGCAATGACGCATAAGAATCATCGCAGCCTTTGAGCACGACCCCTTCCCATTGTTTGACCAGAAGCGGGATTACTGCCGTGATCCTCTGATGCCTCATGGCGCTGCTCCTCTTCAGGGTAGGGCCGAACGATTCGCTTTTGTTTCTGGTGTAGGCGCGTCTTCGATCGCGACAATGGCAAACAAAAGCTGGGTGGCCAATTTGTCTGGAAAATATCAATTCGGCTCGTCAGGACCGAGCTCCGCATATCGAGCTGTGTGCATCAATATGATAGCGAATGGTTTGCGAACCGGACACTATGCTACACCTGATGCTGCCAGTTGGCAACTGGACTGGCACAAGGCCACCGCGTGGGCTCGCTACTAGTCCGCGGTACATATTTCAGGCCGACCCGAAGTACTCGGATGGCTAAGGGACAGAGCGCCTAAACCCAAAATGGAGTTTTAGAACAGTGTCCCCTCTCGCCCACCGTAAAAGACGCAGACTACTTGGGATGGGACCCAATGGAAAGCGGGCGGCCCGCGCCGCGACTCGGCCTAAGTAGCTTGAAGACGGTGTTGGCGCCGCAGCGGGTCCTTCCAAGGGTATCTCCTGCTCGACTCTCTCCTCAATAATGTCGCGGTGCAGCCACCACAGGTGGCGCGATGGACCAAGCACCTCGGGCGTCAGTGGGAGCGGGCCTGCAAGATCGGTGGCGAGGTCGAGGAATACCTCGTTACCGAAGCGAAGGGCTGCGAAATCGTACTCCGATTCGAGTTGACGCAGGAGGGTGGTCAGCGACACGCGGGATGACTCGGAAATATTGGCGTCGGCGAGCTTTGTGACCAGGTAATCGTGCATGCACCCAATACCGTCGCCCTCGCCTCTACGGCCCACTTCAGCAATAGCGCTCGCACCGTCGGGGAGATGGACCACCGCCTCGCCGAAGTCTTGCACGAGGCGATCCGGAATGCGCTCCTTGCGCATGCCTACACCGTCGTTGCCACCAAAGCGGCGGCGGCGTGCGAGCGAACGGACGTAGTACATTGCGTGACAGAAGAAGTTTAAGACGCCAGCTACGCCGTAGGGCTCGGGTTTCAGGAATAGGCAATTGCCACGGCGCTTGTCATGGACGATGGCGATGAACAGCACGTGCCGAAGGCCGTGGGCAAGCGGTGGCAATGTATCGGTAGCCCGCAGGTCCACGCCGCCGGTGCAGCCGGGAGCGCTGTGCCGCTTGAGGTGACTACTGATACGAGGCGTGCCGACTCCCAGGAAGTAGGCGGACAGCCGGCCGTGAGGGTCGCGGCACACGAAGGCGCCGCGCACGAAGCCCTGGTTGCGCTCTACCGCCAGGGCGGTAAGGTACCACATGATGCCCGTCACTTGGCGGTTGCGGGTGTCCGGGTGAGTCTGGCGAGCCGCGTCCCGCCGCAGTTCATCGGCCGGGTAGGGTGAGGTCATGATAGCGCACACGTCTTGGGCGCCTTGTGCTACCAGCGCGCGAATCTCAGCCTCGCGGGGAGCCAAGTTGGCGGCGGCGATATAGGCGGCGAGGCGATCCATGACTGGACGTGTTCGAAACGGCGGCATCCAAAGGGGATGCGGTCGGGCCGCCCACACAAGATCGATTTGAGGCCTGTCACCTGCGTTTGAACACTTTTTTCGCTATACTCATCTCATCGAGGTATTTCAGATTCGATAAAATATGGAGCGCTAGTCAACGGCAATGTACTGACAATTGGCGCTGCCTCGGCGACGATATTCTGCGGTAACGAGAGAAGGGAAGAAAGTGGACCACGGGTTGGGGGAGCGTCAGACGTGAAAGCGATTGTAGTTGGGAAAGCTGCTATGTACAATGCAATTAGCTACATAGTAGGAAAATACCATAAGTAAGCGCCCTTACAATCTCAATAAGAGGAGTTGGAAATGAAGGGTCCTTAGAGGAGTTGTAATCATAATGCTGATGGTTTTGGCGCACTACAATATAGAAATCAGCGCCGTAGCGGCTGCTTAGTTGATCACATCTTCTCATCAGTCGCTGAACTGCCCGAGTGAAATTCTCCCTCGTTCTATCCCGCTTTTTAGACGAAAAGGCCCGCTCGAGCACCATTGCACTAAGAGATACAGCAAACGCGTTAGTAAGGGTGAAAAGCAGTTCTGCTTGTCATGCGGTATTTATAGTGGATCGAGGTTCTATTGTTAGATTTTAATTTAGGGTGCTAATTCTGGCCTAGCATTCGTCCCAGCCACTAAAGTGCTTCTTTGCGATCTTGCACTTACCTTCCTCGGTCACGTTCGCAACACTAAAGCCAAGAATAACACTAGCAGAGCCTAGCGAAAGCGGGCCACAGATATTGATGATAGTCCGAACTTGCGCTCGACTGGTCGACATCTAACAGGCTCTGTCTTCGAGGAAGGACCCTGCCAAAGAGAGCCTGTCAAAGAGAACTCGCCAAGTGGAGCAAGAGATAACAGTGCCCCCCACTCCTCAAAGAACTCTAGCGTCTTCCCTAAACCTCGTGGAATCCAGGGGAAGCCTGTGGAATCTGGAGCGCCACGAGGCCTCCGATCTCACTCTGATCGCCCGGAAACCTCTTGCTCTCCTCACTCCATACACCAACATCAACACCCCAAGCCTGGACGTCCCTCAATTATCATATTCTCCTGCTGCAGATGCAGCTGGCCCTCTGGTCAGGTTTCGCTGCTGGAAAAGATGCCGTCAACGTCGGTCTTCATAGCTGCCGGTTCGAGATAAAGGAGGGACGATTTGCCCGAAGGGGAGTATAGGTTTGCTGTGGTCCCGTTCTGTCTGTACGCTCTGGGCGCCAGTAATGCAATGGAGTGTGGTGGCATAGCATTGGCGTGGCCTCGCCCTATTCACCCAAGAGTGAGGCTGTCAGGCCGCCACCTAGCCGCCAAGGCAGACCAGGGTTGCGCTGTGGTCACAGACCTGGCGCCAACAGGTCCACCGCCCCAGCCCCTTATTCTGTCCCCGAACATCACTTCCGGCCCAACGGTAGGCACATACTTGAGCTGACACCCGACACACGCATGAGGCGATTCATCGCAAACAATAGGCGGCGGTTCGGATTCTCGATTGAACCATGTCCAATATCCCTTCCTTCGACCCCTCGTACTCAAACAAGCAGCCGAGACTGCAAGAGCCGCACACCTATGATGGAGCCTTGGCGAGGAATCCATGGCCGAACACCATCGAGCGATCGATGGTTCCCGAGACCACCTCCACAGTCACTGCGTCAAACCTCCATGCCTCTGTGGGGCCCTCGGGAAGAGCTGTCAGCGACGAAGCGATCATGCGAGTACCCCAAGCGTGGGGTAGCTGGGAGCATTGCCCATTCGGTCCCGGTCCCGAGGGCAACTTTCCCACTCCGTCTTACCATGGACGGCCCGGAGGTCAACTGGCCCCATTTCCGGATTACCGAACTCTTGGAACGCCTGATGGGGCTCTCGCCGTAGCCACCTCGTGTGCCGTTGCGGTTGCTCATGGGAGTGGGGATCAAAGTCCTTATGGTACAGCCCAAGGCACTCAGGGCCAGGAGACACCATCGTATAGCTTGGCCACATCGCAGTTTGCGGTCAGCTACAACCCCCCCAACTTCCAATATGGGCTTCCAGTCCCTGACAACCAGCTCGGTGGCTCTTTGGAGGTCTACGCCCAGTCACAGATGGTACTCGACCCTCCAAACCTGCCAATGTATTTCCAGGAGTGCAATTTATTATCCGGCCCATCGAGCTATCAAGAGGTTGGGGGCATTATCGACGATGGGAGTGCCTTGAATGCCCTTGACACCGAGTCCGATCTCGTTTGCTTCGGCATGGTGAGTAGCAGCCCATCAATTGACCCCTGTGATCGAACAGTATTAGAACTCACTCCCTGCAGCTCGTAGGCATTCCCGGGACCTGTCGGCGCCGTGCTTTGGCTGAAACATCGGGCTACCCTATCAAGCTCGAAACCCCGGAATCCTTTGTTGGGACAAAGGATCCCAACCTCAAGGGAGACGTGAGCCCTGACTCTACTTATCTCACAACAGCCCTCCTGGAGGAATTAACCCTCGAACTTCAAGTCGCTTGTACCGTGTCGATAGATCCGCCCAAGTTGATGAGCAACGGCAAGCCTCTCCGTGTGTCAGGCCTCACATCAAAGTGTTCTCTGGACATCATCCTCTATGGGCCAATTGAGCTCTCCGACGCCATTTGCACCTTCATCGAAGAGTGCAATGAATACCTTGAAGACCAACGCAAGTTGTACCTCCAGGACCCGGTTGGCTGCGACCGGAATGTGCGATACTGCAACCCGCACAGACTGCCCCCGTTGGATCCGGAATGCATTCAGTTCACGTTTGATCTGGCACACAAACGACAGAACCTCGTGGAGCTCGAAGATATTGAACCACGACCGGAGTTAATGGAAATCTTGAACTCTCAGGAGGACTTACCAGAAGCATTGCAGCCGCCTGCAATAGCAACGTCGCTAGAGAGGTAGGCCCAGGTTGAAACTCTCCGACTTGTAACACCCCCGATCTCTGACATCGCCGTTAGGTATCAGAAGCAGGCCTTGACGTTTATGCTGCGAAGAGAGCAGGGCTGGGCATTTGACGGGGCGAGACCAGATATATGGGAGGCGGTAGAAAGCGGACGGGGGCATTGGTACGCCCCCTTGCATTGCTACTTATGGCGTTCCAAGTGACTGACATCTTGCAAGCTTTACAAACCGAATATCAGACGCCCGCCAAATGGATGAGCCCCCAGCCTTCTACGGAGGAATCATTGCGGATCCGATGGGCTTTGGAAAAACACTCACCATGATTGCTCTAGTCGCCTCGGATGCCCACCACCCGACGTTCAGTGATACGTCTGCGGTTTCCGGGGTTCTTGGAGAGGAATCTTGTGGGCTGACATTAATTATCGTCCCACCACCGTGTATGTGTGCCAGACATGGTTTAGGCAGCATATGTGAGGCGGAGCAGCTGACGAGCGTATAGTACTGGGCACTTGGGAGGAAGAACTCGCAACGTGCGTTGCATTCCCCTGACCATAGCCCCGTGACATAGCTTCCCTGAGCACGCAGCGCTGACAGCGATTATAGTCATGTCGTGCCTCTGGGGCTACCATGGCGCTTGCACCACGGCAAATCGCGTCTGACGGACCCCTCGGAGCTCCAGGACACGGCGCTTGTGCTTACAACCTACCACACAGTGTCTACAGAGTGGCGAAACGGGAGCGGCCGCGAGTCTTCCGTGCTGTTCACGACCCGGTGGAGGCGAGTGGTGTTGGATGAAGGTATGGTAACACTGACTCGAGCACCAAGAGTAGACGTTGACTTGGATAGCACACTTCATCCGCAATAGCGAATCGCAAATGGCGCGAGCCGTGTGTGCCCTCAACTCCGTCTCACGCTGGGCTGTCACCGGCACTCCCCTTCAGAACCACCTTAACGACCTGGCAGCCCTTCTCAAGTTCCTCAACGTCTACCCCTACAACGAGAAGCGTGTATTCGACGCGGACATCTCGCACCCGTGGAAGGCCGGCAACGCTGACGAGGCCGTCAAGAGACTGAAGCGCTTGGCAGGCTGTCTTCTACTCCGCCGGCCCAAGGGGACGGTCCAACTACCACCGAGGCACGACCGGGCATGTCATGTCGAGTTCCAGCCTGTGGAGCGGGAGCTCTACGACCAAGTCAGGACACAGGCGATTGCGCGGTTCGACGAGGCGCTACTGCAAGGCAACCATGAAACGAGAACGGCGTCTTTTGTCAGCGTTTTGCAGCAAATCGAGGCCATGAGGATGGTCTGCAATCTTGGACTTCTCTACCCGAGTAGGCACGACACGTCCAGCATGACAGGGAAGATGCCCGACATGGATAACTGGCAGGAGACTGCCCAGCGTGGGTTCAACCTCCGCTTCGAGATGGGCAGCATCCTGTGCCACTATTGCCCCTGCACTCTCGACGCAACCTGCAATCCTCTCGGCGATACAGAGTCCACGAAGCCTCTCTTCGCCCAATGCTTGAGGTTCATCTGCTCGAGCTGCGTCCAGGGACTGGCACACAGGATCCAGGCACTCGGGTGTGGGCATAACCCGCCGTGCCCTATGGCTCCTGTATCAACAAGCGCGTCGAGTTTGGAGGAGTCGCCCCTTCAGATCTCACTCGGCAACGTCGTAGGATCTGCGTATCTTCCTACAAAAGTGAAGGCTCTGGTCGAGGACCTGCAAGCATTGCCTGGCGATGTCAAGTGGTACGTAAAGTCTACTAGTGGATGGCATGGCTCCAGTACTTACTCGATACTAGTGTCGTGTTCTCAACTTGGAGGATGACACTCGACGTGGTGGAGTCAGGGCTCAAGCAAGCAGGCATTCTCGGACTCCGGTTCGATGGCAAGGTCCCGCAAAGGGACAGACAAGGAGTTGTTGAGCGATTCCGCAATGACCCAACCATTCGTGTACTGCTGTTGACTCTCTCCTGCGGAGCAGTTGGGTAACTAAGATAGCGGATATCCCCGAGGGTTTCGGTTCGAGGAGCTGACTGGGCAAAACACAGGCTAACGCTGACTGCCGCGTCACGGGCATACCTGATGGAACCACACTGGTAGGTGGAAGTGAAGGGGGAACCTTTAAGACACTTCGGCTCACAGTTCCCCACAGGAACCCAACTCTTGAAGACCAGGCACTCGCAAGAATCCACAGGATCGGACAAAAACGAGAAGTGACGACGTTGCGTTTCTACGTCCGGGACTCCTTCGAAGAGGTACGACCCCAAGGCACCAGGGATTCCTGTGCGCAGCCTGATCTAATGCGTCATCTTGAATAGAATATCGTCAAGAACCAGCAGTTCAAGAGGGATCTTGCGGGCATTCTGCTTGCGCCGAGCGGGGTTGCTATTGACAACATGGGACATTTGAAGGTAGGTAACTATCATCCAGCTGCTGCGGCGTGCTTTTTCTGACTCTGGTGCAGCGCCTTCGGGCACTCATCTAGCATTCTCCCTACTGGCCGGTGGCTCAGGACTTCGTGGGTGTATTGCTGCTTCGCCGAAGGGCTCCGCTGCAACTCGCAACTGCCGTCGCGTGGAGAGCTTCAAGGTCACCAACATGTTCCACGGCGCCAAAATTGAGCTCAATGTCCGCTGCTCAAAGGATATCAAATGTCAAGGTCGTAAAGGTGATGCAAGACGGAAGGGCGCTGCCAGAATCGTGGGTTACGGACATCCAGGCGGGTGACAGCTACCAGCTTTCCGCCTAGTGTTGCAGTGATAACGGCCACGAGAAAAATTGCTCTAACTGACAAGGGTAGTGGGTTTATCGGGGCCTTTTATTGTACTCGCACATCATTTGTGAAATGCAAGATCTCGCCCCTAAATAAAGGCTCCGAGTATCTCCAACTTCTGCCGTTCAACTTCAAGCATGTTGCGCAGGTTGTGCCTCCAGTCGTCGAAAGCGATTATTCCTACGTGGTCCTCAACAAAATCGTACAATACAATACAATACAATGTCTCATATCGCGCCAAACTGTGTCTACGCGCTTTTAGTGGCTAGCTAACCCGAGCCGTGAGACGAATCAGATGACACCTTGGCATACGCACGACAACAACGCCGCAGTGCCACAGGGTTACTGGTGTGCCTAGCTGCGGCTGACCGTGGCTGTGCTGTTGGGCCCAGTTGAGCGCTTCGACAGCCTTGGGCACCCATCTCGCCTTCCACCAGAGACGCCAAAAAGTCCCCTTCCCACAAAACGCTGAGGAGAAGCTGTCAATACAGTGGTTTTTGAGGCATCCTGTGTGTCGGCGAGGACAGGGTCGAGTCAAAATGCCGCTCTCAGCGCGAGTCTCGCCCGCAGCCCAGCGCGTCATCCGCGAAGCTTTCACCGACCTCGAACGTACCATTTCGGATAAGGACAGGGCAGACTTTGCCAGCACGACATTGGAAAATGTGATCAAGGCTGCTCATGAGATCGAGAACCAGCTCGCCGCGCGCCAGTTGCTGCGGAACATGCGGCGCCTGGTGCCGTTGTTCACCGGGCTGGAGTACTACTCCAAGTCGATCGAGGTTGTCTGCAATGGGACACCGTATCTGCCTTGGATATGGGCACCGATCAAGCTGATTCTCAAGGTACGTGCTACTCAGTTGCCACGATCGCCAGAGACGTTGGCCTTCTGGCTCAATAGTGCTGGAAAGAACTTATAGCTGATCTAGTATGGTTCCTAGATTGCATCTGACTACGTCGACGCGTTTGAGAAGATCACAGGGGCGTACGCTCGGATAGCAGAACCCTTAGCCAGGTTCAAGATTCTCCATCAGACATACTCGAAGAACATGGAACTCCAGCAGACCCTCGCCATTTTCTACTCGGACATTCTCAAGTTCCACAAGGAGGCGTACAAGTTCGTGCGTAGGGGCGGTAGGTCCACAACTGGCCATCTCTTCGGCGGTAGCTAATATGTTGCAGGCTGGAAGGTGTTCTTCATGACTTCCTGGGGCTGCTTCCAGCGTCGGTTCGACAGCATCATTGACGACCTCAAAGCACATGAAAACCTTGTCGACAAGACCGCCAGCGTGGTGGGACTCTCCGAGGCGCGGAAGATGAGGGAGGATCTGGTCGCTTTGAGACGAGAGTCGCTTGACAAAGTCGCGAAGGAAGAAGAGGAGCGCACAGCGGCGCAATACGTTGCCATCGTCGGCTGGCTGAAAATGGACGACACTGAACAGGCCAAGATCTTCGAGTCCGTAATGGAGGAGCCCGAGAAATATTCCGAGACTTGCGATTGGATATTTGGCCAAGATAAGATCGCGGCGTGGATGAGGTGTAGCCAGGAGTCGACTTTCCTCGTCCTTCACGGCCATCCAGGAACCGGGAAAAGTGTGCTAGCCACTCGAATCACCACTTTCCTCAGGTCCTCGGGAAAGTCATTGGTCGTTTCCCATATCTGCACATACTCGCAGGCGGCATCTACAGAGTATGGCCAGATCCTACGGTCGATTCTCCTACAACTAGTTCGATCCGACACAGACCTAGTAGCCTACATCTTCGAGGAGTTCATCCTCAGTAAGAAAAGCGTCACTGCACAAGCCCTCGAGCGTCTCATCCTTGAGGTTATCGGTGCCGTTTCCAACAACCCCTCGCAGACCAAGTACGTCCACATCATCCTGGACGGGATAGATGAGTGCGACAAAGAGAAGCAGCTCAAGATCACCAACTTCCTTGAACGTATGCTATCCGCCACATTCACCTCGACCTCAACAATCTGCAAGGTTCTAGTCTCGACTCACATGCCGCCAACTGTGGCCAAGAAGTTGAAGCAGAAGCACGTGGTGTCGCTCTCGAGCGAGAAGGTGGCCTTGGGAAAGGCCATCGCGACCTATGCTGCTCAGAGGCTTGGTGCGCTGCGGTCGCGATGGTTTCAGATGGGAATCACGGATGCCGAACTCAAGGAGCTTGAGCTTCGGCTGGCCAAGAAAGCAGACGGTTTGTTATGATGGGACCCTATCCACGGGGAAAAAAACTAATCGAACTACAGGGATGTTTCTTTGGGCCCGACTGGTCTTGGAGTACCTAACAACCAACATGTTTGTCAAAAAGACCGAGGTCATGGACGCTGTCGACACTCTCCCTCGCAAGCTGAGTGAATTGTCTGTCTCCTTCTCAACGACTTCATGTGGATGCTTGGACTAACTCTATGCAGCTATGGACAGATCCTCACACAGCTCATTTCCCACTTCGACAAACGCTCGGTTACTCGCCTGCAGTCAATATTGGGCTGGATTGCCTTCGCCAAGAGGCCCCTCCGAAAAGCAGAGCTTCGCTCTGCTCTCTCATGTTCTGCTGAAGCGGAGGATGTCAATGTTCAGGAGCTATCTCCGAACTACTTGTTCGACATGTGTGCACCGCTCATCGAAGAGCGCAGTGACTCAACGTTTACTTTCATCCATGTCTCGGTGAAAGAGTGAGTTGTCCTGCGCCCATCTCACGAGCTCAGCGCTTATCTTATGCAACAGGTTCCTCCAAAGTCCAGAGAGCAATGTCTTCCTGGACGAGTTCAGCGCAGTCCACGAGCAGGGACTCGCCATCGCATCGTGCCTATTGTCAGGGCTTCAGATTTTCCAGCTTACTTACCCGGAACAAACTCGATTTCTCCGAGTGCTTCGGGGCTTCCACGGCCTGCATGTGTACGCCTCAGAATACTGGGTAGAGTATCTACTCTCTGTTGCTGCCTCTGAGAATGGCCTCGACACGGGCACGAGATTCTTCGCTCGGTCGCATGAGCTTTCTATGGCATTGAACTCACTGCACTCGACAGAGGACCAAGGGTTGGATCGGAAAGTGTTGGACGACCGGTTTCTTCACATTGAGAGCCATCCTGAGCTCTGGAATGCAACAGGCGTCATTGCATCAGAACGGGCAGTGAAGACCTTCAAAGCTGGCCAAACGAACGGTAAATGTCATCCCCAGGTGCCTCTCTGGCCGGCTGCCACACTAATCACCATAATGAACGTCAGATAGTCTCAGCGAGATCACAAGTCTATCTACGCTGTTGCTCAATTACCAGCACACAGTCCAGGCGCTCCTCCAACTGTGGAGTTTTCCAGGCGTCAGCATTCAGGAACTCGAAAAGTTCAAGCAAGACTTCCGGTCCACAGCCTTTACTTGCAGGTTCTGGTCCTGCCCGCTCGCCAGCACTGGGTTCGAGAGTGAAGCTCTTCGGGACGATCACGAATGGGCGCATGCCCCTCGCATGCCCTGCAAGATACCAGGTTGCCAGTACCCTCCGTTCACCTCCACTCAGGCTTTGAAGAACCACCTCGTCAAGTACCACGACCAGGGTAACCCCAAGATAAGGATCAGAACGCCACGGGACTCTGATAATATTTCGGTGCCGGCAGAGGTTCCTAGCCAGAAACGCCGTCGCCAGGAGATTATTGATAGAAGAACGATAAAGTCTAGACCTTCAGGAACCGTCGCCTCGACTCCCGGCCAGGCGCCGGCCTCGACTCTGCCACCAGCTGCTCCCCCACCAAAGACTCCGCAAGCCCAGAATGCGGGGCTGCCCGGACAGCCGGCCCACATACCAACTCACATCCCCCAAGCAGGGCCTCCTGGTAATGCGGGTCAGCAGATGCAGGTTCCACGGGTGCCTCAAAACCCTCAGGCTATCGCTATGATGAACGCGATGGACCTGCCACCCCAGGTTCTTGCACAACTGAGCCAAGTGCCTCCAGAGGTGAAGAAATGGGGAACATTGACGATGTGGCTTGGACAGAATAACGTCGCTCAGCATGTTCGCAACCAGCTTTCCACTATTCAACAAAAACAGTTCCAGCTTCTGCTCCAGAAGCGAAACTTTATCTCCCCTCAGCAGCAGCAACAGCAACAGCAACAGCAACAGCAGCAACAACAACAGCAGCAGCAACAACAACAGCAGCAGCAACAACAGCAGCAGCAACAACAGCAGCAGCAGCAACCGCAACAGCCACCTCAGCAGCCACCTCAACAGCCTCAGCAGGTCCAGAATCCCATCCTGAACCCTGGTATGCAGAGTGCTGGTGTCCCAGGAGCGAACGCCCAGCAGAATATGCAGAGACCGGTGCCAAATATTCCGGCCCACATCCTCCAAGTCTCTCCTCAAGAACTCATGCATGTTCGAAATCAAAGGCCGAACCTAGCAAATGTACCCGACGAGCAGCTGCAGATGATGGTGATGCAAATAAAAAGACAGATGTGGATAAAGCAGCAGCAAATGCGAGGGCGACAAGCCCAAGCCCGCACAGAAGGCCAAGGTCAACAGGGCGGACAGAACCAAATGCCAGTTCCTCAAGCCCCAATGCAGCTTCAACAACCATCACAGCAGCAACCCACACAGCCGATCCAGACTCCTCAACCTCAGAACATGCAGACACCCAACTCCATGAGCACGAACACTGCCATGCAAGCTGGCGCTCAGAAGCAACCTAACGCCACGCCGACCCCAGAGCAGATGCGAACCACCCGACCACAGCCTGCCAACAACCGGGCTCAGCCACCGAATCCCTCCCCCGCACCGGCTCCTAAGAACCTGAAACGTCCCAGCACGGATGAGAACGCCGATGCGACCGAAAATGTCAAGCCTGCCGCCCCAGCCCAGCCACCGTCTCAGCCTAATCAGCAGCAACAGCAACAGAAAGGTTTCCCCAACTTGACGCCGCAGCAAATTGCCCATCTCAGCCCCGAGCACCGAGCAAAGTACGAACAATATGTCAAGATGCAGATGGCGAGAGGGGCTGCACCTGGTGGTAACCAGGCGGACAGCAACTTGGCCCTCAATGCCGCTAACCTGGAGAAAAACACTCAAGCTCCGACCAAGGCAAACCAGAAGGCAGCCGGCAAGGGGAACCAAACTCCAGTTGCTCCCACCACTGCTCAGCCACCCTTCCAGTTTGGAGCTTCGTCCCCTCACGGCAACCCGAGCTACGTGGGCAAGCCCAAAGATATGAACCTCCAGATCCCGGCGCGGAAAAAACAGAAGGTGACTGGACAGACCCCACAGGGGGCCACCCCATCGCCGCAAATCAGCAAGAAGTCGTCACCCGAGATGAGGAGGGCTTCGGAGTCTCAAGCCCCTTCTCCCTCGGACCTAGAAGTAACCATTCCGACGCACGACGACGCTGAATCGGAGGCGTTCAGACCAGCTACTCCAACGATAAGTACGGCCAGAACAAGACGGTCACCACGCGAATCAACCAGGCTCCAGCCATTCAATGCCACACAGGGAGACGTTCCTGGCATACGCTTGGACGACACCGACGTCTTGCTACCATTGGGGGTGCGGGTGATGGAGACAAGCAAAGCAAACTAGGAGTTGACCATCCAGACACATTGAGCAGTATGGCCAATCTTGCTCCCCTCGTCAACCCGCCTCTCAACCCAGCCCTGGACCGATTCTGCTCCTCTCACGATGAACCCGCGAACCAGTCACTACAGGGCGGCCTCTCGCAGCGTCCGCCCAGTGTCGAAGAAAACGCTCCCCTCTTCGGCATCGGTTTGGACCCAGAGGAGTTTCTGCGGCGTTGGGGCGAGCAAGGCTCAGAGCCTTACCTCTCGTCGCGGCCTAATAACTCGCCCAACGAGTTTAACTATTATTACAATTGATCTCTCACTTAAGCTCAGCGCTTCCTCCATCCATCGACGTTTCCTGCCTTTGGACCTCATAGTAGAGGAGCATAGGACGCTCTTGCACAATCTTCACGTAGATTCTCTCCACATCGTGCCATGGAAAGCCCAACTCTTTTGCAATCAACTCCCACATCTGGGCCTTATGCCTCTGTACCTTTGTGAGCATCACCATTACAGAACCGTTAAATGACTGTACCTCTTATATTGTCTTGCTACTTCCTGTTTTTTTGGGTCGTCGAGAATCTTTTTCGAGATGAAGCGGTATCGTCTGCGGCAGCTGTCTTTAGTTCTACCTGGAAGCTTCGCCGAAAGAGATGGCCATTTCGAAGATTTGCATTTGCCCGTTAGTTCTAGAAGTTTGGCATCTTCTTCAGATCGCCACTTGTCTCCGCCCAGTCGAATGGAAATGTGGCTCTGAGGTCTCAAACGGGTCGCCATCGTAGAACTACCATCGAGCATGCTCTGCTATGAAGGACAATAGAACCTCTGTGTAGTACCGAGAGCAGACCAGATGAAGCGCGGGCATGTTTTTGGGTGGCTGGTCTACCGCATAGCTCTACCGCATAGCGAATCCCGTTTTCACTTCTGGCGTAAGCGATGTGGTGATGATTTGGCATGGCATTGGCGTGGTGGGGGCAAGTACCTTCGCCACTGGGCAGGGAGGACGCAACGGCCTGTTCTCGATGTTGGTGGCCTGCTGCTGTGGAACACCAACCGACTGCCGAGAAGCCTTCTTTGGCGTAAGGTCAGGCGGGACGCTTACAGTACATGCCTCGCCACGTACGCACCGCTCAGGAAATTTCAGCTCTGGGAGTGTTGCACAACAGCCCACGATTACATTGTTAATGGAAAGCAGTCCCTTGCTAATTATTACAGCAATCAACCGGGGGCCAAAGAGTACATGGGCACAGCCACCACCTTCACAGTATACGCAGCAGAGCTCAAGGGACTAGTATCGGCATGCATATACTACATTCAACAGTCATCACCCCCGGCAAGTGCGCCATATTCACCGACAGCCAGGCCGCCATCCAAGCGATACGGAACCCCAAGTGTCCGTCGGGGCAGTATCTCCTAGTGGAGGCTATCTAGCACTCGACGAGCTCTAAAGCCAAGGGTGGGAGGTGCAATGTGCCGACCGTCCCACGGCACGGATGCCACTGGAGTGTTGCGCAATGCGTCACGGCAGGCGGGCTTCATGCTGTCCCAGCATGGGTTGGGGTCAGGATTAAGAAGCGACAGCCACGACAGGCGGCCTCGAACCTTCTCTCTTCCCTACCTCAGATTAGAATTGGTTTGTTGGTGGGGATAGATCCGTGGGCGGTGGCGAGCCCGACCTGCATCGCGGTGAGCATAACGGCGAGTTGCGTCTGAGCTAGCCAACAAGATGAACTTGTCGTGAACGAAGTCGCTGTACCGGTTCCAGTGCGGCAAGCACCCGCGCAGCAGGTTCTGCCGGAGACAGTAGATCTTGCTTAGCCGGTTCAGACGCAACTCGCCGTGGTGGAACCGCGGGTCGATGTGCGGGCAGATGAACTCCGTATCCAGCTGCTCAACAAAGATCCTCCACCCAGGCCACGATATTTCCGGCGGGAGCAAGCGATTCTCCTTGGCGATGCGGAAGTCGCTCTCGTGGGATATCAACGCGGCGTAGGAGAACAGGAAGCCGAGCGCATGTTGCCGAATGTCTCGCCCGCGCTCCTGGGTGCATCCTTGGGCGTTGTCCTTGTCGCTGGAGCAGCCGCACTCCCTTCCGCGAGAGTATTTCGTCCAGAACTGAGGCTCAAGCAGGAAGCGCGGGATGGGCTTGAGGAACATCCGGCCTGTTGTCCAGACGAGATGCATATCCATACGCTCCGTGATGACGATCTCCCGACCGAGGACGAGCTGGTGGTGCAGAGGACGCGGCGGCATAAGCCGCCCCGCGACCCAGAGCCAGCTGTGAATGCTGGCCAGCCGCTGCAGGTCGAGCTCCTTCTCGACGCAGGGCGTGACTTGACGACCAGCAGCAGCCAAGTCACCGGACTCTGTGCGGTACGACGCGGGCAAGAGCAACAGGAGCTGGTCGTGGTCGTGTCGCGACGCGTCGGCGCCGTGCTCGTTCTCACGCTCGAGGAGCCGGATGGATGGGGGACTCTGTTAGCAGAATTGTTAGCTTGGACGGGTCAGCGACGGAGAGCACGGGTGGCGAATGCCCGACACGGCGGCATTCCGGTTTCGCCTCCGTCTTGAGAATTGCCAGCCATCTCCGGGCTGCCGAGAAGCGGGTCCCTGAATTGACGCGACTAGAGGCTGCTGTCTGCGATGGATTGGACTCGATACGTTCAGAAAAATGACACGGCGCAAGCACTCGACCTGGTGTTCAACCAGATCACATTTGGCGCGATACGCGGCGGCGAAGGCCCTTGGTCCACGAACCAGCAGTCAAGCATGATTGGTGAAGCGCGCGTGATTCTGCTGTGTCGTGGCGCATGAGACGATATCTATTGGGTGAGAGGTGCTCATTCAACTGCAAGTACGCGCTGGCGGTCGAGGAGGGGTGGCTTCGCTGGATCACTGATCACGCATTCCTGCCCGACTTTCCGTCTGCCCAACTCTGCCCAACAGCTTTGTCGGATGAGCAATGGCCATATTCTCGTGTCTTTTTCATAATCTTTGTGCCTCTCGGTGCTCACTCAATCATCGAGCATTGGCGCCGATCCTCAACTCCCCCAAGCCCCGCGATTAGAGGGGTTAGCTGCGCTGCTGCCTTGGCCGTGACGCTAGGGACCTTGGAAAGACGTGGCCGCTGCCCCCGCCAGATTCCTTTCCTGTTCCAAGTGCAGTGCTGACCATTTGACTCCAATGCGAAGTTGCGGCCAGAATGAACTCCGCCCTCGAATACGGTCAACTGCCAGAAAGTCGTCAATTTCGAGTTCGCCCTTCCGAGGATTACACCATAGAGAATGCCGAAGCGAAATTTCACATATGTGGATGATCAAGGCGCTGCAACTTGTGCCACAACGAGGAGGAAGCTAGCTTTTGATGCGAGAACACCAGCAGCCGACGCTCCTGAGCGAAAGGTAAATGATGACTACACCGTCGGGTGGATCTGCGCCATAAGGACGGAGTATGTTGCCGCACAAGAATTTCTCGACGAGGAGCACGAAGCACCGGAGTTTGTGTCACCAAACGATACCAACGACTACACATTGGGTAGACTTGGGAAGCATAACGTCGTCATCGCTGTGTTGCCCGATGGTGAATACGGAACGTCTTCCGCGGCCAGTGTAGCGACGAACATGCAGCACAGCTTTCCCAATGTCAGGATAGGTTTAATGGTCGGCATTGGCGGCGGTGCACCAAGTGAGAAGCACGACATTCGTCTGGGCGACATTGTGGTCAGCGCACCTCGTGACGGCGAGGGCGGGGTATTCCAGTACGACTTTGGCAAGACGATCCAGGACCAGGCCTTTCACAACACGCGATTTTTGAACCAGCCCCCGACAACTCTGCGAACTGCGTTGACGGGAATCCAGGCCCAGTACACGAGGAAGGGGCATCAGCTTCAAGCGGCCATCAACGACGTTCTCGAGAAGAACCCGAGGCTACGACGACAGGGATACGAGCGGCCGCAGCCAGGTACTGATAGGCTATTTAAAGCCGAGGTCCCTCACGACTCGAGAGGCTGCGCAGCATTCTGTGCTAATGAACCGTCGAATTTGGTGCCGCGGCACGAACGGACGGAACACGAGGATAATCCGGCAATTCACTATGGCCTGATCGCTTCAGCAAACCAGTTGATGAAGGACGCTTTCGTTCGGGATAGGCTTGTAACGGAGAAGGACGTTCTGTGTTTTGAAATGGAAGCAGCAGGGCTGATGAATCACTTTCCGTGTCTTGTTATTCGCGGTATATGCGACTACTCGGACTCGCACAAAAACAAGGAGTGGCAAGGATATGCAGCAATGGCGGCGGCTGCCTATGCGAAAGATCTTTTATATCGGATCCCCCCCAACAAGGTTGAGGCTGAGAAGAAGATTGGCGATATTCTATCCGGTAATTCCAAGGTCCTAGAATAATACGATCAATACATGTTAATCCTGTGTACAGGCCTCCATGAAGTTGCGGAAGAGCACCGGGACATTGCAAAGGAGCAGCTCCAAGCCCAGAAAGATCTAGCCAAGGAACAGTACCAAGCCCGCAACGATCTCGCCAAGGAGAGGCTGACCGAAAAGGAAGAGAAGTGTCACCAGCTGTTCCGCCTCAAAACTGACAGCAACGGTGCCGCCTACGAGTGGTATAAAGGCCGAGTGGAAGACCGAGTGGAAGGTACCTGCCAGTGGTTCCTCAAACATGACAATTTCCAGAAATGGTTGAAACAGGACTCAGGACCACTGCTGGTCTCAGCGGATCCTGGGTGTGGAAAGTCAGTCTTGGCCAAGCATCTGATCGACCATGTCTTGCCACGATCGGCGAGTATCTGTTACTTCTTCTTCAAGGACCAGGACCAGAACACGGTCCGCCAGGCACTTTGCGCTCTGCTCCACCAAATCTTCTCTCAAAAGCCGTCCCTGATTAACCATGCCATGGAGGAATTCCGTAAAGATGGGCAAGGTCTGATTCACTCGACAGAATCTCTCTGGAAGGTTCTACGAAACGCCACAAAAGATCCCCAGGCAGGACCTGTAATCATGGTCCTTGATGCCCTGGACGAATGTACCGAATCAGACTTTGAGGACCTGATGCGGAATGTGGAGAGCCAATTTCGCAGCGACCAATTGGGACATGGCAAGTTGAAGTATCTTCTAACGAGCCGTCCGTATGAGCAGATCGTGTCCAAGTTCCGCTGCCTGTTGGGCGCTTTTCCAAATATCCGTATACCAGGAGAGGAAGAGTTGGAAGCCATCAGTAAGGAGGTGAATCGCGTCATTACGCATCGGGTCAATCAGCTGTCGAAGAAGAAGACCCTCTCACCCGACGTCAAGAGCCATCTGGAGAAAAGACTACAGGGGACTACCCACCGCACCTATCTCTGGGTATACCTTGTGTTCGACTACTTAGAGAAAGAAGACTTTAAAAAGACACAAAGGGGGGTCGAGGCCACCATTGCAACACTTCCGACAAGTATCAATGAGGCGTATGAGCAAGTTCTTAGCAAGTCTAATGCTAAGGAACATCCAATGGTTCGGAAGGCCTTGAGTATCATCTTAGCCGCGAGTCGGCCGCTGACACTCTCGGAAATGAACGTTGCCGTGAATATAGACGCCACATCACAGTCTACGCACGACCTCGACTTGGAGGACGAAGAAGACTTCGGGTTGCGTCTCAGATCTTGGTGTGGATTATTCGTCTCAATCTATCATGGCAAGATTTATTTCCTTCATCAAACTGCTCGCGAGTTTCTCCTCGCAGATTTGGCATCGCCTACAACTGTTCCGTCAGAGCTACACTGGCATCACTCCATCACTACCCGCCACGCACACGCCGTTCTTGCAGAGCTCTGCGTGCGCTATCTGAACTTCTTTAACTCCGACGTTAGCCTTCCGACAGATGCGAATGTGGAAGCGGGCCACTCCGTCGATAGCCACGCCTTCTTAGATTACTCGGCCAAAACTTGGGGCGCTCACTTCCGCGAGGCCGGTATCATCGACGACGCTGCCCTTGCACCTTCCGCTCTGAGAATTTGTGATCCGGATTCGAAGAGCTACTCGGCATGGTTTAGAATCTATTGGAAGACTACAGGTATGGAGACTACCGAGTATTTTACGGATCTTATGGTAGCGTCGTACTGTGGCCATCGTGCCACCGTCAAGCTACTTCTCGAAAAGGGCGCCGACGTCGAGGCGAAGGACAAGGATTATGGTCGGACGCCGCTTTGGTGGGCCGCCGAGAAAGGGCACGAGGCCGTCGTCAAGCTGCTGCTCGACAAGGGCGCCGACGTCGAGGCGAAGGATAAGGTTCATGGCGGGACGCCGCTTTGGCGGGCCGCCGAGAACGGGCACGAGGCCGTCGTCAAGCTGCTGCTCGACAAGGGCGCCGACGTCGAGGCGAAGGATAAGGATTGTGGCGGGACGCCGCTTTGGTGGGCCGCCGAGAACGGGCACGAGGCCGTCGTCAAGCTGCTGCTCGACAAGGGCGCCGACGTCGAGGCGAAGGATAAGGATTGTGGCGGGACGCCGCTTTGGTGGGCCGCCGAGAACGGGCACGAGGCGGTGGCGCGGCTGCTGAGACCACCATGCCCACCTCCTGCTCCCCGCCCTCGCTTATATCCCTCGGAAGTGGCAAATCAATGCTAAACAAATGGAAGAATTTTTATTAGTCAACGTTTCTCGAATGCTGGAACTACTAGATCCTAGTGACAGCCTCCGATTCTAACTGGATTGATGCTCACGGCCACTGAATATGAGGAATCGGAAGACGCTCTGCCCAAGCTACACGTGTTGCGCATCGCACATGTCGGCTGAGCTGTTCTGACGTATCGAATGCGCTGCAGTAGTGATGGATCGTTTCTCTAGGTGGCAAATCGACGCCGAAACATATGATATTACGAGGAGATGTGCGCATGCTGCCGTAACCGACGAGGCATTGCCAAACGTGTGACATCTCAGGTAATAGGATGGCGACTTGGTTCCTGCTGGTGCTGCTCCAAGACGGCCTCGGACACGAAATCTTCCACTCCTTGACATGGGGTATGAGGAGCATCACGATATGCTGACCAGCATGAACAATCTTGCCTATACTTGGAAGCATCAAGGCGTTCTGGAGACGTGCTGGCTCTGATGAGGAAGTGCGTTCTTCATCGACGACTGCTTGGCCCAGGTCATCCATACACGACACAATCATTAGCAACTTTAGGTGAGTGGACGGAATTGGCCTCGCGAGTTTAAGGAACGTCAGCTTTAATTCTAGCTCATCTCATCTAAAATAAGCAATAATCTGATGCTCAAATAAGTCTGTACTGATAACCGAAGGAATAATGAAGTCGGATATTGAACCGTCTATACTAAAACCTAAAACGAAGACCGCCTATGATACACTTGTTGAGTGGCAACCAAGGTGCACAGTCATGTCCTCCACTAGTAGCAAGGACCTCAAGTGAAGCGTTAAGGCACGGTTCCGTGTACTCGCAGAGCATGGTTCTTGAGGTGCATTTTGTGGTCAAGTGACAGGTCGCAAACATGGCACTGGATCTTGTCGCCGTCCCGCAGATTCGACAAGTGTTTGCGTCGAAGGTGCTTAGTCAAGTCACCAGAAGTGTAGAACTCGTGGATGAGATCCCGGACAGCTCCATCATCACCCGCTAAGGTGAGTGCCTTGCCGACACATATGAAGCATCTTCTCGGTCTCTCCTGCTTTGTCTTGACGAAGACTGACATCAGCGCCACATATAGAGGGCTCTCGGCTGGAGGCTCGCCAACGGCGGCACGCCCGCTGGAGTAAGCTGACGACGTGTTTGTGCGGCGGACGGTTGGCCCTTCTTCGACGACGCAATACGCACTGACCGCGTTGATAGCGTTGTCTCTCCGCCGAAACTGGCCTTCGAGCGTGTCGCTAAGGGGAGCGGTGAGTGCTTCCACCAGTCGCTTTTGAGCCGGTCGCTGAGGTCGAGAGGACGTGTCCACGGCCGCCTGCTTAGCGAATCCAATACCTTGCAATTGTCGCTCAATGTCGTCAACCGCCTGCTCAGCAGTCCATTCGTCTCGGATCTGCTGCTTGAGTGCCCTCTTTAGGTTCTGTTTCTCGTTTCTCACCTTGCGGCGGGCCTCTTTGTATTTTTCCGACCCTTGACGTAGCCCTCGAAGACCTCGCTCCAATCGCTTGATCAGAGGATGAGTGTTCACCGATGCTGCCTGCTCAACTGTAAGGTCAGTCGGCCGCCGCTTGCTTATCGAGTGACCGACACTGCAGGCCTGTCTGATCAAGGCTTGCTGTGGCTTTTGTCCCCGGAGAATGCCCCATGTATCTGCACAGACCTCGCGTCCTAGGTAGTGCTTCTGAAAGGGGACCGAGTTTGCATGGTCCAGCGCAAGGTTCCGTAGTGACTCGCTGATATCGGCTGTATCCCTAGTTAGCAAAAGCGATTTGAATCAGGAAAGACCAGACACACCGCTTCGATCAAACTCGTTGGCTGCATTATAGCGCAGGTTGTATGGGATAGTAGGGTACTCTAGCCCCAAGATCTCACCGATCCTTCTGATCCACTGCGCCATCATCTGGTACGTGATAGGTTTGTCCTCGGAGATGTCAAACCCGATAAGGGTCTTGACGGCTCGACGGAAAATGTATTTGTCTTTTATATCGTCCCTTAGCGGCAGAGGTAGCTCCCGCTCCCCCGGATGGATATCGAGGTTCGCTAGCTGTTCCGGTGATGTGAGACTAGACGCTCGAAAAGCGAGATGGCGAAATAAAATCCCCAATAAGAAGGCATGAGGGCTAAGAAGCAAGGATGGGTCGTACAAGGTCTCGGGGAGTGTAAAGGTTTTCCTGGATACAACGTTAGCGCCGCATGTGCTAAATACGGGAGTTCCAGGCGTCCTTACGCGTCTTTGAGGCCGAGGTAAGTCTTCGTGAAGGCCAGAGTGAACCGAATTAGAATGTTATGCGGCCCGTCCTCTGGGTCTCTCGCCAACGCAAGTAGGACGTCTCCAAATCGCATACGCAGGATAGATGTGGGACGAGCTCCCGCGGGAGCGAGCAGGAGGAGAAAGAGAACGGCGAGAATACGGAGCTCGCCCAGTTTGAAAGATTTCTTTGTAGTGCTAATCGTCGTTTCGATCTGCTCCTTTAGGTCCTCGATCGTCATGCACCTGTTCACTCGTTTCTGGTCGCTCAGACCGTGCTTTTTGGCGAGTTCTCGAAGCACCTACAATGTCAGCGTCGTGTCAATCCTTCGCTGCGACTAGAGCATACCTTGTGCATGTGCCGATTCATCTTGGGGTCGAGCTTGTCCCCTATAGCTCTCTCAAAGACGAGGCGAAAGACTTTCCAGTATGTGCCCAACGAGCTGCTCGTTTTGGTTCCTCGCATCTTCCTGCCATCCTTGCCGACCTTTTGGTTGAGCCTCCAGTCAAAGAAGTTGTATAGCAACCGCAGAGAGCTGGACTTCGGGATGGACTCCAAACATTCCCGAGGGTCGCGCCGTAGAATCTTGCAGTACCTATAAGCAAAATGAGAGTAAATATTAGCGACAGGGGAAGAGAAGAAAGGCGTATGGGTGGTTACGTACTGGCGCCACTGCTCCTCACATGCGTCTAGAAGTAGTAGGCTGCCGTCACTGTAATCCTGGGTTTCATAGGCGGTATCGTTGAACTCTTCGATAGCTTGCCGATAATATCCAGGTGGATGGACATTGCCACCGAAGAGCTGGATCTGGTCTTCGACATCGACGTCGATACACCCAGTGTCGCCATCCAAGCCCAGGTCCTCGACGTCCGTTGCCTCCGTCTCCGCGTCCGAGCCGTCGGCTTCATTCCTGTCGAAGAGCTCATCGCTGTCGAATTCGTCCTCAGGGGAATACGACGCATCCGAATCGTCTGCGTTAGCGAAAAGGTCGTCTCGTCGTGTCATGGTGGACGTCTTGAGGAAGCAGTTAACGGAGTGGTGCTCTGCGCGGGTGGGTAAGAAGGTGCTGGTCTCTAAGCCTCGTCATCGGGGGTCCGTAAATAAGGTCATGAAAAAGCAGGCGCCTGAATCCAGTGTTCGCGTTCTGGCAGGGCCCCGGGCGGTGTCGCTTGATTGGTGGGGGTGAGGAACTCATTGTTTAAGGAAGTAACGTGAAAACAGAAATAGGTCGCTCCGTGCATCTCAAAAACCCGTCTTCTCCCTCCTACATCTCCTCCGATCCTGAACCTGCCATCCCGTCTGATCTCTGAAGCGGTCGGACGACGACATGAACGGGACGCTCCGACTGTCGAAATTACAAAAGCACAACACCACTTGTCCGCCCGTCCGAGGTTTCTGCCTCACAACGTCTGCATATCTTCTGCATGCTTCCGGAAGCTGGTATCTTTCTGCCTTGCCATTTCTCAGGCCGCCACCGACGCCTTGGGTGTTGGCTGCTGTACCGAACGGAACGCGAACCACCCCTAGACCATCCACCGGTTCGGATGACGACCCGGCCAGGCTGAAGAAACAACACAGTCGACCGAAAGAATAAACCATCATGCAGACCCGACATTGTGGGATTTGTCGACACCCTATCCTTTGGATGCAATAATTGGGTTGTAGTGGTTGGCCTGCATGATGGGGATCGACATCCCAGTCCCCGGGAAGCCGGATTAACAGGCCCACACGGACCCGAACGACTCGGGATCGTCGTCGAGGAGGGCCCACCACACCCCGACATGAGGGCGGCATCCATCATTCAAAAGTCGACAACGACGGCCAATTGAATCAACCGCCCTTGTATCACTCGATCTAATTTAACCTGCATTGGACAAACACCGACAGGTACAAACGCCGAAACGGGGGAGATAAGAGGCAAAGCTTGTGCATCACCGATAGACCTCCTGTTAGGAATGTCTGGATGACCTATGCCTATGTGTGCGATGGCGTCGGTTGGTCTCGACGACCCGATTGCCTGGGTCATGCCTTGGAATCTATCGATTCGATTCCCATTCGTTCGATGTCTGACCCTGGTCTTGAGGTTGGTATACCACGTTCGCAGGTCCCACCTTGCTCGACAAGAGCTCTGACGTAGGCCGTAGTCCACCGTCTCTGTGACCCAGCCTTTCAGCTTTTCACAATTGGCTTCTTGTTCCTTATATTCTCGATGATCTTGCTCGTAGACTCTCCATTCAAACGTGAACGAAGCCTTGTCCTCGGCCGTAAGTTCGGATACGTTTCGAGCACGGAGATACAGTAGCTGCTGAGTCATAAAGCGGCTGCAACCGAGGAGGAAATTGAACTGAACTGAACTGGATGGCATCGGGATCTGTTGGGGGATGTGTGGGAGAGACGACGAGGCGTCAACCCACCAAGCACCGGCTTCGGAAGCGGTGCCATCGGGACAAGCATGGCTGGCTGGGCTTACATAATCATGAGTGTTCGATTGAGGGTTAGCTCATGTTCATATCGTACAGAGTCGTGGAGAAGAGGTTGTACATCAACGTGTATGACAGGGTCTGCACCGGGTGTGGCCATTTCGCCAAGCATGAAACAGCTTCAGGTGCGCGCTGAGGTCCTTCGTCGCTAAGTGGGTGTTGAGGTTGGAGGAGAGATTTGCCTGAGGTTTTGTCCCTCAAGGATGGAGGGACGGTCGGATTTAATGCTGCAGGCCCCCCCTTGTATGTCACCCGAAGTAGGAGCCAATGATGCTTCATTTAGGTGTGGCGTTGTTGTCTCTCCTCTCATCGGGAGGATGTGCTCCACCAACAGACACACCAGGATCCGCGTGTCCCAGCCAATCAAGCGTTCTGTTTCTATGGAGACTGCGGCCTTGGCCAACACACAACCACTGCGAGGGGAGTCCTAAAATAGCCATTGGATCTTTCTTTATGGGCCTGTCTTCAGGAGCCGAAAAACAGCCACTGTCGCCTCGTGACCGACCGATAGCGTCGCCCCAATCCCATCTCGCTTTTGACTGCGTAGGTCGCGCAATCATCCCTCTGTTCACCCCTTTGTCTCTCCGACACGCGGCCTTGGGAGGATGTAACTCCAGTTGTTTACATGTAACACCTACTCCACTTCGACCGATCCACTGGCTTCATCGTTCGGACCAGGGTATAGAATTTCGAACGGCCGGCGATTTTGAAGAGCCTCGGAAAGCTCAGCATGCGGCTCGTCTCGCGTGCGACCGATTTGCACCCACACGTCCTCGTCTGACGATGGTCCTTCAGAGACCCACGCAGCCTGACTATTTATAAACGTTTGGGAATCGACAGGCGGAGGATAGAAAAAAGGCCTGGTCCCTTTGCACGCGCACGGGCTGGCGTGAACTGCTGTTCAATGTCCACTGAAGCATCGAACACCGAAGCGGGACGTGCCACGTGATTAGGTGTCATGCGTGGTTCTTGGAGATCCATGAGCCTCTTCCCCCCCGTCCCTAGGGACGATGCCCCGGTGAAGCCACCAAGCCCGACAGTCACTACGGGCGGCACGCTATCGTCTGTGTTGACCAGGGTGCGAAGATGGGAACCAGATGGTCTCCACGGCCACCGTCAAAGTGGCTGGCGGATCGCCAGCACCATGAAAAGCCATCATGAAGCGGCTTCTCTGCCCCTTGCCCGGTAGGCAGGGCGGTGTCTCTCCATGGCATTTCCGTGCTGCTTGTTATTTTTTGCATTTCTCGAGACGGATGTGCCAGGCGGGCAGTAGTGGGGTCACTCACCACTTATACTGAGGCATCGGGACGTAGCATTCTGGTCGTTGAAGAATCGGTCTCGTTTGGATGACTGGATAGGGGCGGGAGGGTGAGACATGGCTAATGTTGTGCCTTGGGTTGGGACACGAATGGCACTGTGCTGTCAGGCAGAAGAAACGAAACGAACTGATGGAGGAGCTCGGAGGAGCCCCGGGATTCAGCGGGCGAATGAACGATTGAGGGTTAGAGCTAACCGGGTCAGAAGAAGCACAGAGCACGAACATCGTGGACGGCGGAGGATGGGGGCACGAAGCACATTGACAAGCACAGAAGCTGGAGGCGGATGGATCATGATGGAGAACGGAGGGGCATCTGAGGCGGGCACGGGCACGGGCTCCCTTGGAGGAATCTAGTGGCGAAGAGCACAAGTGGCGAACATTGTGGAATTCGAATTGGCCAATCCAGGCCCTAGACAGCCTAGCTGCGGATCAGTGATCTGCGTCCGCAATTGTTGCGGTTCCGAAGTGGGGCTCCCCCGGGCCTCGATGGGCAAATTCCCACGATTTTCTTCACCAGGACTCCCCGGCTCTGGATCGAGCCGCCTGACCTTGCCTCACCTGGCCGCTCTGTTAGGACACACGGCTGGTAATTGGCATATGACGATATCTGATGGCCTCTGCGTTCAATTTCATCTTCATCTACTCCCCTCATCTCAATCAATCCTCATCACTTCCCCTCTCTCCCTCTGAACCCCTCCCTTTGTCCGGCCGCCCCTCCCGCCCTAACAGGCACTGCCGTCATCAGAATCTACTAGCGCGACATTAGAGCCAGACGCCAGTGTAGGGAGCTAGCTTTTCGGAGCACCTGTCCTCATGGTGGCCATTGTCCCATGGGACCCTCGCAAGCCTCGGAGCTCTGAGTTTTTTTTCTTTTTTCTCGTTGCTGTTGATCTGCCAATCAATGTCTCCGTATTAGCACAGGACTACGTAACGAGAGGCAACAAGGACAATAATGTCATTGGGATGTTGAGGCTGCCTATTGTGCCCACATTGTGCTGGACTTTTATCATGATTGTTTCATGATGACTCTTGCTTTTGCTGCTGCCTCTGCCGTGGTGACCTCTGTGAGTCAAGCCCGGAGATCTCATCTCTCCATCCAGCATTCCCTTGAATCCTACGACAACGCCGGACGCTAATACCTATAACAGAGCATGGGAGAAGTTTAACGGCCGCACTCAAATGATGAAACCCGGGGAGCACTGCATTGCTGAAAAGCCGACATGCCTGCCGACAATATTTCCACGCCAGTCGCCTTGCTGAAGAGTGAAAACCGGCACACGCGACATGCGTCATGGCGGGTGGAACTGGCATGTAAGCCCGGTACGGAAGGGACAAATGCATGTCCAATTGTCGAGGTGAACCAAGGATCATGAAGCACAATCATCCTCGACGGTTTGGGAGGTTCGACGGGTAGATGCAGAAGGCAGTTACTTATGTCCGTGTGTCAAAGGGGTTCCACGACGCGCATGTCGCCAAAGCGATCCATTGAGCGGAGTTCTTATCGATAAGCTAACCCATCTGAAGTAGCCCTGCATGCCGTCGGGTAAGCCGTGGGCCACTCATTCCTGGAGGGTCAGCGTGCTTTGGCACGCCAACTGCGCGTATCGCCAACCGTCGACACAGACCGTTTCAAGCGAGATGTTTGGCCCCGCCCCCGCATGAGCAAACGAGCGGCCAAGAAATCTGCGCCCAAGGCAAGCACGTGCGAGAGATTCACGCTGGCGTGAATCCGACCATGTTTGGATGCGCGCGTCGAGAACCCCAGGTGTGGCATCCAACTTGGGGACTTTCTGCCTCAGATCGGGACAAGTCGTTTCCGCCCCCGCACGAGCAAACCAGTGGCCGCAGTTGTAGGCAGGCACCTGAGACCCACATACCCTAGCGCAATCCAGCAGAAGGCTTCGTGGTAACAGAGGAGCAGATGCAAGAGTGTAATCCGTGCCCATCGTCAAAACGAAGTTTAGGGCCAACAGATTTGCGGTACGACTTCTTGGGTCTTAACTTCTATCCCTTTGAGTGCCGTAAGCCTCCACCTCCGTACCAGGCCCCACATGCCCCCCGCCAAGAGGGGCGACGCTTGGCTGATCTGGTACTCTCATCTCCGTTCAGTGATCATCGTACATAACTTGAGGATAAATCCAAAGACACTTATCATCCGACGTTACGTAGAAATACCATACTGGGCAATGTAGAGATTGCCAATCCGCACCTTTGTCGATGGCAGGGAGGCTAGAATAGTCCACATGCTTGCTTTCCCGACCGTGGCAGCAGAATTGACGTTGCCCGAAAGGGCCCTGCCGTGCGTGGCGGCGTTAGCGTGCACAGACTACAAAGTGCAGGGCAGAACTCTCGAGCGCGTAGCTCTGGAGCTGCGAGGGACGTGGACGACAATTACAGCTTGTATGTGCAGCTGTCGCGTTGCCGGACGCTGGACGGCATCATGCTCCTGTCCAAGGTGCGGGAGAGTGGGGGGCCGCTAGGCAGGCACACCAAAAGCCAATGCCGAAGGAAGCTGCATGCATACTCGGCCGAGATCCGAGATGGAGGTCATGGGCACAAGCAAGGTCCTGTGCAGAGCAGACGCCGAGAGCTCAACCTCTGCCATAGTCGCGCCTCTCAGGCCTCTCCAGCGCCCAATTGTCGCCGGCGCCAACGACCTGACTTCCCGAAGCATCATCACCCTTGACCTACTCCTGAAGGTCGAGCACGCCAACGGCAAGGTGGACACCGACATCGTCTCCATCGTCCAGAACGCCCCGCCTAGCGAGGTGACAACAGACCTCTGGAAGACGGCCAAGGGCAACATGACTCGTATGGAGAAATTAGGGCTCGCCTTTCATGCCGGCAACAGTGCCATTCGCATCAAGATCTCGTTCAACAAATCGACCTTCTCCAAAATTGGTCGTGCTGCGGTGATCATCGGTAGCGCGGTGCTTCATATTTGCCTGGACACTTGATCCGATTGAACGAGACAGCTAGGTCCGTACAAGATGGGCGGCATGGCACATGGACAGGAGGATGGAGGTATCTCGAGCTAGAGACTGCTTGTATATCTGCTCGTTTCCAGAACAGCAGTCTACGAAACCCTCACCTCCGCACGTAACCGTTCTTGATGCCTTAATGGTGGCGATTGTCTGTATTCCGCTAAGAGTTGGTCACCAGACTGGCGCCTCACAGGGGAAATAGCAGGCCAGTTTCCGCTTAAGGAATTATTCTAGAAGACTTAGTTGTGACACAAAGACAGTGACACCACAACAATGACAAGAGAGCTCGAAAAGCTTGTGTGAGCCGCTGTATAAAATATCCTCCCAACCCCGCATCGACTTTGGATGCCGTTACAATCCACTTTCAAGGCCCATTGATACAGTCCGCGGCTGCGTTGGGCTCCAGGAAGGAACATCCGACTCGGAGAATCATCAGGAGTCAAGATACCTACACAGCATCTCCATACCACCTCGTCCCTGAAGCACTTGCCGATAGCTTGGGAGGCCAATAGAATTGCAGAGTAATTGGATGTGCAGTTGCGCCAGGTCAATCGGAAGGGCTCTACGGTGTTGGGGGTGGAAAGTGCAAGACAAAGCGGCGGGCTGCCAGATCACGCGCGGGGTAGGTTGCCCCGGCCATCCAAGATAGATGTTTCAAGGGATTGTGCCACGGAAGCCGCACTAATTGCCTTTAAAGCGATGTAATAAGAAGTACAGCGGCCGCGAAGCGCATTCGTAAATGCGGGGTCACCCACTGTGTCAGCGCTGTTGCCTGCAATTAGCCGCCTACAACTCCTGTACTAAGGGGTGCGCTTCAGGGGATGGCGGGGAATCATGCAAAGGACATTAAGAGCGAAGAGATGGCGAGAGTGCGAGTCGGGAATGAGTGGAGCGATATTGTCGTGGCTCAGGGCAAGGTAGAGCGGATCGAGGGAGGAGAATGTACGGAAGCATGCACTAGTACCGAGCATGTAACGATGTTGGGGGCACGAGGCGCGGTTCCGGAGGTACCGTACTCTCAGAATGTGGCAGCGGCTACACATCGAGTCGGAGGGGTGGCAGCTACGGGTGGAGGGGGTGGAGAGGCGATGGAGGGGTCGTCGAAGGGAGCAGAAGGTAACCGACGAGTGAGGGTTGGGATGATGCCCGTTTTGGGAAATGGTCGGATGATCAGCCCGAAGACATCGCCAGCGCGGAGAGGTTTAGCATCAAAGGGGCGAGGTCGTGATCGCTGGATCGATGCGAGATGTGGCTCGCAACGAGCCGCAACAGAGTGCGGCGGGGGACGCGCTTGGCCCCTCTGGGATTCGGTGCGGCACAAGGTAGCCATGTAACTAGATCGGATCCGGGGCTCTGCAGAATTTGTCAGTCAGCGATTACCCCACCGGCGCTGTTTGAGGAAGGGAGACCCTTTGGAGCGAGGGCGACAAGAGAGGCCATCTGGCAGGTTTTGGGACTTGACTCGTTTTAGCAACTCGAACGCGAGAGAACGAGCCCTGGGGACCCATCGCGATGAGGCTGGTGTTGGCGATTGCGGGCCTGGTCTCCACCGTCATTGGCTACCGGTTGCGGGGAAGCTCGCAGCCTGTGTGGCCGCATGCCTCGTCCGCTCCGGCCGGCCGTGTGATTCGCGGAGCCGTGCGAGTTCCATACACTCGCGCGTGGAGGTGTGGAAGCGTAGAGGCTTGGAGGCGTGCAGCATCCGAGACACAGTTGGGTGGTTGCGCGCCCACGCCAAACTTGCGTGGGACCTAGGGGAGTTCGACAGCGGACAGGGAGGGGGAGGATGGTCCATCGGAGGGGGAGGATAACCAGAGCAACGCGGAGGGGTGTGGACGGGCGGACGGCTTGCAGTGTTTTGACTCTCGCGCTGCGCCAGCGGCCTGGGGGAAATGGGGAAATTGCCGCCCTGTCAGGTATTGCTCCATTGCGTTTTACAAGTACTCCAGAGCGGTACGTACTTGTGCACACCTGTCTACTACCTACCGTAGTATGCACGCTAATTCGTACCTTCGTACCTGTTGTCCTCCGTACTGGCGGCCCCTCGAGCGTACGCTGCAGCGGCCGTCGGCAGAGAACGTGACCCGGCGGCTATGGCTCTCGAGCGTGTACTGCAGCGGCTCCGTCACCGCATCCCAAATCTTGACCGTCATGTCGTAACCCGACGCGAGCCGCCAGCCGCCAGCCGCCAGCCGCCCGCCGCCCGCCGCCCGCCGCCCGCCGTCGACGGAGAATGCGACCGAGCCTTCTCTCCGATGTCCTCCTTCATAATGCCCCCCTTGATGCCCCTCCTTCTTGATGCCCCTCCTTCTTGATGCCCCTCCTTCTCGATGCCCCTCCTTCTCGATGCCCCTCCTTCTCGATGCCCCTCCTTCATGATGCCCCTCTGACGTAATTCCAGGAACAACTGTGCCTCGTGGCGAATGCAACAACACAACAGCCCTATCATGGGCAACAACCAGCAGCTCATGCACCTGACTCTGACCAGCCACAACGATGGAGAGCCAGTCAAAGGGCATCACAGGGCGACAGGCTGGCATACATAAACAGACGTTTTTCTCCTCAACAATTGTCGGTTCTCTTGCCTGTCCTCGACCGTCATGACACTCACCAGGTCAAAGACCGTCACACTTCCACGCCAAACAATCCGCCCCGTCTTCTGCAGCCCATTCCCACCCGCCTGGGAGTTGCCCAGCCACCATGCGTCAAAATTGTGGGTGTACAGGTTGTTTCGCCGCAGCCTGCCTGAGCAACGCATTCCTCGCGAACCCGCACAAGGCTAAGGAGTTCCTCCAGAACATCGTGCTCCAAGGCGACCCGGCACAAGAGTAAGTGCAATGCCCGGGGGACGGATTTGGAGCCAAACCTCTCCCATCACATGGGTTGCTATGGGACTCTGACAGCATCCCGAAGGAATAGCCCAGCCTCAGTCTTAGCTAGCATCGCCGGCGCGTATCTCGACAAGGAGGAGCTCGGAGAGGAGGGCTTGGAGGGTGAGAACCCCCTGCAACGCTTGGCCGGCTTGCTGGCAGAGCTGCTGCTTTGCAAGCACGGCGTCGCCGCCAACGACAGCACCCGGGACGGCGTCCGCGACCCCTCGACCAGCCGCGACGTGCACGTCATTAACCGAGACGAGATGTTCTCGCCGCTGAATGGCGCTGTCTTATTCAAGCTATGTGTCGACTTCTCCGAGGCTATCCTCAATAAGAACCCGATGACTCCGGTCGCCGAGCAGGAGATCAAGGACGGTCGAGTCCCATCCGGTACGTTCCAAGCTGTCAAATATCCACACACGTTTGTCTAACCATTGTGAGAAGGAGTCGTTAAGATCCTAGTCAAATACCCTGGACGTCACTATTCCGTTGGAACAGGCATCTTGATTAAGGATCGGGTGGTCGCAACAGTCGGCCATCTCCTTGTTGGCGAAGGGGGCCCTGCTATCGAAGTGATTGTCCTGGCAGGCGTGGGCGGTCCCGCTGGCTGCATTGAGCGCCGGGACGGCCACTACTTCGCCGCCCACCAAGCATGGTACGACGAAGGCACGGCGCCCAACGATTTGGCCTTTATTCTCCTCTATCAGCAGTTTGATACCGTCCACCCTCTCGACTACAAGACGACGCCGGCTACGGATAACACGTACGCGGTCATCTACGGCTATCCGGGCAAATTCCCCAAACATGCACAGGGCTCTCGGCTGGTCCAGAGCCAGTCCACCATCCGCTTCGACCCGACTCAGCCCTGGCGGATGGTAGAGCATGAGGCCGATACGATGAAGGGTGCGCATAAGATCGCGGCGAGGCTTCAAGTATCGGACTGTGCTGACGCTCATCCCAGGCCACTCCGGCAGTCCCGTCATTGACACCTCCGACGGAAAGGTTGTGGGCATTCATAGCCGCTGGACTTATAAGAACGAGGACAAGAAGGAGCTGGTAAACCAGGCCATCGCTATCAACCACCACGGCAACGATTTTGACGTCTTGCTCCAGATCCTCATCTACATCGGCAAGCAGCCCGAGGCTTACGCGAACATGAGAGGAGTTGGAGTCACCAAATTCGTGGTCAAGAAGGAGGCCCAAGACGTCATGGTCAAGGTGGTCGGACTCGCAAAGGAGGTCAAGTGGCTCAGACTCCAATGGTGAGCCTGGAAGATGAGTGAGCACTGATGCGACGGCCTCGTGACTATATTTTCTAGGACTTTGAATGAGATGGCTGCTGTATTAACAGTTTCTAATATGCGAATTGTTAAATGAGACGAAGTCTTCAACTTTTGCTACGTTGAGAGCTATGATGACTGAAAAAATTGAAAATAACTAATTGAAGTATGAAGACATGTTATTTGAATTCAGGCTCTATTTAGATTATAATTGATGTTGTTGTGCGATCGCGATGTTGACTGCATCGATGACCCGATTCAGTGGCGGTTGCCGGGGGGAGGGGGGGTGGCGGTTAGGTAGGGTCTGCATCTCCCACTCGTGTCCCTCGATGCAGCCCTCGAGACCAGCAAGCAGGGCCAATCGGGAGCTCGCCTCGTATATAGGCCTTCCATAATCACGAAGAATGACACGACGATGTATCCGATTCGGCAGTGTATGGCTGCCGGCCTGTGTTGGAGACGTAGAACAGGATCGCTTGCTGGGAGAACTGACAGGTGGATCGGATGCAACGGCGAGTCACTCGAATAGTTCGCGAGCAGGTTTTGAATGTCCCAAGGTAGTATGATGGGAAAAAGCGGCAAGATTATTGTTTGGAATGCTTGCAAGTGGAAGTGCTAGGGATATATCAGCATTGTAACTCGCTCATGAACGGCAATAACGTACAGCTTGCGCAAGATATTGCTCCGGCATTGTAACTCGAGGCTAGAATGGTAAAAGAGAATAAATCAAGATATATGCTGGGTGTGAGCACTCTAATATACTACTGCAACATAGGAAATTGTTCTAGGCGCCAACAAAGACCCCTGACAGTAGTGGTTGGCAACCATACTGACATTGCTGTCGATATCAGAGTGCTTGCTATTGAAACAGCCTAGTGTTGCCCGGCATAGAACCGTTTCGGCTCCTCCGAATGCTACCTCCCGTGGATACATGGGTATGGTGGTGGGTTGGGATAGGAACGAGGCAGCTCAAGATGTTAATCCTAGGCACCAACGGGCATCAACATCGAGACGCGGAGATTGCATCGGAGCTGTATGGTGGTCGGTGCCCACTCACACTTGTGCCACAGCTGAAGGACGTCTAAACAAGGGGCTTCAATCAGGGTTGCAACGAGAAATCGCTAGCAGTGATCCTGCCGTAAATGTCGTTCCAGCTGACGTCGTACTATGTAAGAAAATGTAGATTGGAATCAACGTCAGTGAATTGTCGGTACAGCTGCTAAACCCATCAAGTAACCCTAAGATATCATACCTCCCCCCCCGCGTGAGCTTTTTAACTCGGCAAATTCTAGTCTCGGGGGTATTGAAACTTGCCACACAATTATCAGAACCATAAAGCGAGAAACTGGTTTCTCTCACGCCAGTTCATGACCAATAATGATGGACTAGGCCTTGTTACTTTCTCCTTGCATGTGCGTTGGTCAAGATGAGGTGGGGACTAGGGTGGTCTCGGCCAAGCCAGCTCAGGCAAGGAGATGGATTCCTATACAGAGAGGTGGGTGCCTCCTTGTCACGGATATCGGCTATCCCGGGCTTGCTTAGACAGAAGCCTTGGAATGACGGACTCAGCGTCTAATTCAGCCTGCAGCTCGACGGTGGTGGGTTACAATATTCGTCACCTACCACCCTCTTGCAACAACACAACCATACTGAAAGGGCGGTATTTCCCTCAGGGCGCTGTTGGCTTGTAGTCGTCACCATTTCTCAGCATGACGGCCCGCTCGCTATTACTGTATGCCTCGTCCATGCGTCAAGGTGCTAGGCACACCTTTGCGCTCAGCAGCTTGTATTTTTAGACATCCCCGGCAAGACGTGCTGTGGCGACCAAGCCTCGATGGAACCAAGCAGATAGGCACGTTTTCGCGCTCGGAACCTTGCCATTCCGGATATTCTGTGCCGGGAAACAGCAAGCCCCGAGGTTGGGCGAGTAATGGGATTTGACGCCAAAGTGTGTTGGGATTGTGGGAGGGGGAATGTCTGATAGCCAAACAAGACAACTCTTTGGAAAGATATGCTAGCGGAATCATATGAGAAAGGAATCCAGAGAGTTCATTGCGACCATGTCAACCTTAAACCTCGAGGGGCCGAGAACCATTGTCAGTTGTGTTATCTGTCCCTGGGGGTGTTGGTGTAAACTGGATGTTGGGGAGGTGTGGAGTAGAGAGTGTGCCTCACCATCAGCAGCTCCCACCCTTGACCGGCAGAGCTGAGGCATATATCAATGATCACAAGACTGACTCTTGTCGTGCCGGTCTGGCGGACCAACAGCACGGAGAGACCGACGGGCCGGGGCAACGCCGACATGATCATGCCAAGCGAGGTGTGGTAGGAATCATTGGGTGAAGAACCTTCTAGCTGGTTCAGCCGGTTCAGGGGTCGGTGATATGTCTGGATGCTGTCATACGCCCAGGGATGTCAGACCGGCTTGCATGCAGCAGCACCTTAAGTGGTGAGGATGTCGTCATCAACGGGCTCGGGATGCAAAACAAAATGGCTGTGCGAGGAGGCTTGACCATCTTGCGGGTGCTACCTCATTGTCTCAAGTAGCATCGCCATATCATGATTCGTCGTGGTGCCCACTGCCAGTGGCTAGGATAAGAAACAAGCTGGGTTGCCCGGAGAGGGTCCTGCGAATCATCAACGAGTAGTCTGTCTGGACCAGCTATATAAGTAGCTGACCGACTCCTAAATGAAAGCCAAATATCAGCAAAGCTCCCTACTACCCTCCACATTCGTGCACGCTGTGAGAACCTGGTGCTTAACCCTTCACTCTTCTCATTGCCATATTTTTTAACATGCCTTTTCCCTTCAGATTGCTTTGTGATCTCCTCGAGGGGCTCGAGAGAAATGCCAGGAGGTCATCGAGCATCGACAGAATCCGGGAATGTGACACACTTACCATTCTTGCCTGGTTCAACAAACACAATGCAATCATTCCACGGCGAGGCCCAGAAGCCGTTTCATTCTTGTCGTGTCTCTTTCCCGAACGCAGACCAGACAGGGTCTTCGGTCTGCAAGAACGACAACTGGAAGGGGTTATACAACGCGCACAGTGTCTTGGATCATCCCGAATGAAGGATCTTCAGAGATGGAAAACCAGTGGCGGTTTAGACCTTGCGTCCTCCGTCGAGCGCGTGATGGCTACAACAGACTGCGAATCCAGAGCTGACCGAGAGGTAACTCTGGAAGAACTCGACGATGTCCTCGATCAGATTGCAGCCTCATCATCGTTCTCGTCCGCTAGCCTACGGGAAAGAGTTACAACGAAGCATGGCCGATCAATCCGTGCAGATGACTTGCTTTCGAAAGTATTCCGAGTCCTGCAGAGCTCGGAGACCAAATGGATGATTCGCATTATATCAAAGAATTACAGCCCAGCCCGCGTTCCAGAGACGCTGGTAATGAGCAGATTTCATTTTCTCCTGCCTGACCTCCTTCGCTTTCAAAATTCAATCCCAGCTGCTGTGGGGCTCCTAGACAGCCCGGCTATCCGGCATATGCCCATCCAGCCAGCGGTGGATACTTGCGATGAGCTAAAGGAAGTTGCCAGTAGGGAACTCGAGCCGCAGGCTGGGATAATGACGGCGCGTGCGACCTATGAAAAAGCAAGGAGCATCAGGCATTGCTGCCAATTGGCTGGGCCGAGACGGATGAGCGTGGAGAGGAAGTACGATGGAGAATACTGTCAAATCCATATCGACCTGAACAAATCCGGAGCCGGCATCAAGATTTTCTCCAAGAGTGGGAGAGACTCAACCAGCGACCGCATGGGAATTCATCGGGCACTGCGGGACAGCCTTGAGCTTGACACAGCAGGCTGCAAAATCAAGAAGCGGTGTATCCTGGAGGGCGAGCTGCTGGTATGGAACGATGACGAAGGGAGAATCGAGCCTTTCCACAAAATCCGCAGACATGTGAAACGATCGGGACGGTTTCTTGGAGCAGCTCTCGATTCGCCCGTCGAATCGAGCGAGCATCTCATGATCATGTTCTACGATATTCTATTACTGGACGACATCGTCTGCGGCTTAGAGACTCATGATGTACGGCGACGACGGCTTCAATCTTTGGTCCGCTGCATTCCGGGCCGGACCGACATAGGATCTCGCGAAGTAATTGAATTCTCGTCTTTCGACGCAGCGGAACGGCTCAGTGAGACATTCGCTCGAGCCATCACACAACGGTGGGAAGGATTTGTGCTCAAAGGTTGCGACGACCCCTACTTCTCATTCAACGGAAGCAAGCCATTCATCAAGCTCAAGAAAGATTACATTCCAGGCCTTGGTGACACCGCAGACTTCGCCATTATTGGGGGACGCCGCAACGCGAGAGATGAGCATGAGCTCGGCATTGGTAGCCTATGGTGGACGTCATTCTATATCGGGTGCGTCGAAAATAAGCACGAAGTCTGCCGCTTTAATGCCAAGCCGAGATTTCGCATAATCGATACGGTCGACAGACATGGCATCTCGAAAGAAAACATCACGTACCTCAACCGCCATGGATATTTCACACGAGCACCATTCGCCAAGTCTATGCCCGAGTTCGATGTCTTATTCGAGCCCGCACGGAGGCTGCAGCCAGTGGAGCTATTCAAGCATCCGTTTATTGTAGAAGTGGTTGGTGCTGGCTTCGACAAGCCCGCGAACGTTGGGTACTTTGCTCTGCGATTTCCACGAGTGTTGAAGGTTCATGAGGATCGCTCGTTCAGGGATACAATCAGTTTTGGGGAGCTGCAGGAGATGGCCCAAAGATGCCTAGAGGTACCGGATGGTGGAGAACAGGAAGAGAAAAGCTGGCTTAGGAGACTGCGAGGCTACGAGCACCTACTCGACAGGTCAAGGACCAGCTCTCCCAGTGACGACGCAGTTTCTGTCGCAGATATCTGTGAAGGCAGGCAAAGCAACCGACAACAGGAGAAGTTGAGGACGGCTGTTGAGTCCCAGTGCCTTGATAATATTTCCCTCCGGGCATCAAAGCGGAAGATGGCTCCAGAGGTTGCCTTGTATGGTAATTCAACCGTCAAGCGAGCAAAGCAGGAGTAAACGAAAGAATCGGTCATGTGAAGAGAAAGTGTCGCGAACTTTGGGCTCTGGATTCTGTACAGTACAGTACAGTGGTAACCGACAAATGTGTCGCAGTTGTTGAATGTTGCAAGACTTTCCGCACGGACCAACCCTTGTAGCGCAGTGTGGCTGATACCGTGCGCAGTGACAAACAGTGCGTACCTCTGAAGTGAGGGGCATAACAAAGCCAGAAACGGCTCTACGGGTGCACGCCAGGCAGCAAGGCCACAAATGCAACGCCAAACCGGGCCCCCCGTGCCAGGTGATGACAACTTTTCTCCAACAAAGCCATAACCGGCTTATTCTATCAGCGACCATGGCGTCACGGCTCAGTCTCTCCCAACATAATCAGATCGATGCTATGATTGAAAGCGGCTTGTCGACTAACGAGATAGTCAAATCTGTTGGCTGCTGCCGCCGCACAGTTCAGAGACAACGATTGAAACGACAAGGCCTTCCAACGACGAAAGCACCAGCGACCCCGTCGAACCCCTTGATCCGTGTCGGCCGAAGTAGCTACATTACACCATACATGCAAGAGATCCTACGTAAGCAGCTGCTACAGCAGTCGGATATGTTCCAATGTGAAATGACCGCCTTCCTCTATGACAAGACCAGAGGAGAAGTGTCGCTCTCCACCATGAGTCATTGGCTTATTTGCGGAACTTGCCGTGTGGCTGAGATTGGTGGTTGGGGTGGCTGCAGCATTTGGTTGGTTGGTTGGACTTGTTCTTGGATGAGCGTAAGGGTGAGACAGGAACCAGCGAACTACTCGGACCGCAGCCACCCAACGGACTCCGTATGCCATCAGGTCGACCAGGAAGTCTACAATATACAGGCATGATAATATCACGATAAGTGGAGGAATACGACCCAAAAATGGACTTGATTCGTTTCTCTGGTTTACTGTAGAAGAACAGATCTGATGCATAGTGAATGATTTCTATCTGTGTTTGGTTTGTAAGTCTAGTCGTGTTTCCAGAAATGGCTTCCCGCTGCGGTTCCGGTTACGCTGTTGTTGTGGTGGTGGTCGATGAGTCACCTCACCCACATAATGGCGTTCATAGCCTCGTCATTTTCAGCTAGGGAGGGGGTGCAAAGGGAGACAAGCGCTTTTTGACATGTGATGATTAGATCAGTCTCACTACTCGCTGATCCTCGCAAGATCACATGAAGAACACCGAGTGGGGTCGAATGAAACCTACGGAGTCGTAATCATACCACCCCATGAGTAGGATGTTTGAGGTAATCCAACTGAATGTGAGAAAACAGGATACAGTACACGAAAGCCTAATGAATGACAAGCGACTCCAAAATTTGCAGTTGTGGCGATTCAAGAACCACAGGCATGGAAAAGCGACGGTAAACTATTAACAGTCCCTATGGGGCACCCCCAATGGATCAAAATGGTGTAGAGAGCTATGGACTGCTACCCGCAAACCACCTCCGGGCAAGGAAGCGAAGGTCAGCCGAACAAGCACTTACACTGCTGCAGGAGCAGATCTACAAGGCATGGAGGGCCGGCAGGGTACTCAGTCTGATCAGTTTCGACGTTAAAGGTGCTTACAACGGAGTGTTCAAAGAGCGACTACTAGAGAGGCATACCTGGTGGACTGATAAATTGTGTGTGGATCCCCGTCGCTTGCGTTTTCGCTTTCGCGCGGTTTTGGACTGCTCATTCCCCAGACTTTACATTCCCATCCCTCCAAATATCGTCAACCGTGTTCACCAACGTCAGCCGCGGCGAATTCTTGTCACAGCTGTGACTTTGCTTCACCTCCCGTTTTCCTCGTCATCATCGGGAGCTCTCTGATTCTGTAAACCGTTGTCGCGTACTCCATGGGGCTATGGTCCCACATATTCCAAATTAATTTCCTTCCACCTGTCAAACTAGAAGCAACGAAGCCCCCCAAGAATTTGATCTTCATTATCAGGCTGAGATCTTCAGCTCCCTCTTCGCTGGCAACGCTAGGCGGGTTTTCTTCTAGACGAGCTTGCGGTATTTCGTCTTGTCTGCGCAGCCAAATCGGCGTACCGACATGTTTGTATCTCCTCTCCTCAGGATCGGTAGCGGGAATTGAGAGCTTCACCGCCTCTGTATATCTATTTGGTAGATTCGGAATCGGGTCAGAATCGAGCATAAATCGATAGCACTGGATATTGCGCCTCGTAAACTCTTCGACAAAGTGTTGGTTCCCAACCCTTGGAGAGCCCAGCGTGACGCAGGTAATGTCCTTGTCTGGCCACTTTATCTTGCACCATAGGGCGCACAAGGTCGCTAGAGCACCCCCAAGACTGTGACCGCAGATTTCAATCTTTTCGAAATCTTGCCTCGATGTGTCTCGCCGGAGTTGGTCGATGTAGCTTAGCCACCTGTCGTCCTGTAGAACATGGTTGAAAGCAAGCAAGAAGCCTTTGTGTACAAGCACGTTCGGAAGGTCCGCATCGGGCCAGTCAATTTTTGTCAAGCCGAAACTAATGTCTGTTATGGCGTTACCCGCAAATCCTAGCCATCGAGCTATTTTTTTGACGTTATCTATATTCATCGGCAAATCGGTTCCTCTGAATGCCAGGACAAGGGTATGGCCATTAAGAACACCTAGGTGGATGTGTGTATTAGAAGTAATAGCTCGTAGTCCTCTCTGAAAAAAAGGAACATGTATTTGAAGGTTTCGGCAGGCTAGAGGTTCTCCCTTTAGGTTGTCCCCCGCGTGCATTCGAAATTGAGTGCCGTGGGTGTTATGATATGCACAGTTGGCATAATGCACTAGGTGTGCGATCGATGAAACAATACGGTGGTTTGGATCTGCAGACATAGTTTCATCGCCGGAAGTCGGAATCACCAAAGGAATAAATCTGGTTTGCATTTGTACTTAGTCGGCTTGTGGCAGCCAGGGAGGCGCATACAATGGAATTTATACCGTTGTCCGGACTGCACGGGGAGCATCCACAGTAGTTATTTGATAAACGTCCAGGGTGGTTAAAGCGGTTGGGTATGAGAACTTCCAGGCAGCAATGTCTCAGCTAAATATAGTACTATCATACGACTATCACATGTACGAGCTTCCTATGTCTATGCGGGGCAGATGTGGCATGTCATTCATGTGAAACGTTATGTCATTCATGTGAACGTTATGCGTCATTCATGTGAACGTCATGTGCCATCCATGTGAACGTTATGCGTCATTCATGTGAACGTCATGTGCCATCCATGTGAACGTTATGCGTCATTCATGTGAACGTTATGCGTCATTCCGTACTGTCTATGGTCTACATATGGGAACCGTGCCATTGACATATATTAAACGGATAGTTCTTCCACACTGAAACATTTCCTCTCTCTGCGTTCTAGGCGGGACTAACCTTGATTCCTTACGACGCTAGCACCTGACTGCAACGAATCGCGATGGCGATGCCTCGATCCTTGTCCACTACGGCAAACGACAAACTCTACGAGATCTTAAAATCGATAGAACATCTGGTGCATTTCGCACACTGGGCATATTTGAACGATGACGGCGTTGAATTTCGAATGTACGCAGCGGAATTAAAAGGCTCTCTCAACGCGCGATATCTTCGAATAGAAACTCCATTTCGGAAAAGAGGATCGCTGCTCGCTCCTTCCACTACACACGTACACTTAGGCATTCGCACTAGCGATACTTTAGTCCTGGCATTTCCTGGATATATTTTCCCAATTGCTTGGGAGGATATCCTACAACCGACGCAATTCCGTGGATTCTTAGCTAATGTCTGGACAGACATTAGTTTCGGCTTGACAAAAATTGACTGGCTCGATGCGGACCTTCCGAATGTGTTTGTACACAAAGGCTTCTTGCTTGCTTTCAACAATTTTCTACAGGACGACAAGTTGCTAAGCTACATCAACCAACTCCGGCGAGACACATCGAGGCAAGATTTCGAAAAGATTGAAATCTGCGGCCACGGTCTTGGGGGTGCTCTAGCGACCTTGTGCGCCCTATGGTGCAAGATAAAGTGGCCAGACAAGGACATTACCTGCGTCACGCTGGGCTCTCCAAGGGTTGGGAACCAACACTTTGTCGAAGAGTTTACGAGGCGCAATATCCAGTGCTATCGATTTATGCTCGATTCTGACCCGATTCCGAATCTACCAAATAGATATACAGAGGCGGTGAAGCTCTCAATTCCCGCTACCGATCCTGAGGAGAGGAGATACAAACATGTCGGTACGCCGATTTGGCTGCGCAGACAAGACGAAATACCGCAAGCTCGTCTAGAAGAAAACCCGCCTAGCGTTGCCAGTGAAGAGAGAGCCAAGAATCTCACCGGACTCACTGAGATCGGATTACGTTTTCTGATGTTCTTTTATCAAATGTTTAGTGTCGCGCGAGTAGTATGGAAAGCCTGGTCACACAGTCCCATGGCGTACGCGACAGTCGTGCGGATGATCTTAGAGAGTGAAAGTAGGTTGCATGAAGTTCTATCTATTGTTCAATCTACTAAGAAGCATCAACAGAGACGGTTCTAGGGAAGGGCCGCGAAGCCATGGCCGGTGTTCTGAAAGACATCTTCCATCTGGCAAGATATGCCTGCTTGGCATATAAGGACGAGGCCGAGTTTCGATTGCTTAATTACGACCTGCATGAGCCTTCCCGAAAGCTCCAAATTGTGACTTCCTTCTGGGGAAACGCTGAGACGGCCATCGCCCCCCTGCAAGTGCATTTGGTTGTCCGCAGGGGCGACACTCTAGTCCTCGCATTTGGAGGAACCGATTTGCCGATGCGATATATGGGCGAGCGACTATGGGGCTTCTTGGAGACCCTTTGGACAAGCTTTCCCTTCGACTTGGCTATAATTGACTGGCCCGATGCGGACCTTCCGAACGTGCTTGTACACAAAGGCTTCTTGCTTGCTTTCAACAATTTTCTACAGGACGACAAGTTGCTAAGCTACATCAACCAACTCTGGCGAGACACATCGAGGCAAGATTTCGAAAAGATTGAAATCTGCGGCCACGGTCTTGGGGGTGCTCTAGCGACCTTGTGCGCCCTATGGTGCAAGATAAAGTGGCCAGACAAGGACATTACCTGCGTCACGCTGGGCTCTCCAAGGGTTGGGAACCAACACTTTGTCGAAGAGTTTACGAGGCGCAACATCCGGTGCTACCGGCTTGTGGAGCAATACGACCCGATTCCCACCGTGCCTGACAGATACAGCCAAGCTGTTTCCATTAAGATCCCGCCCTCCCATCCGGGCTTCAGCATCAGGAAGAGGAAATATCAGCATGCTGGCGAATCGCTGTCCCTGTGGCAACATGTTAGCGGGGAAATAATCCTACGGGATTTCGACCCGCCAGGCGTAAATGACGAAGAGATTGCTGGGGATCTCTCCATTCCGGTTGATATCGGACTACGTCTCGGGTGGTGGGCCCCTTACTGGATGTGGAGGGGACCGCGAATATTATGGAATCTTTGGCATCACAATCCCTCACACTACGCCAAAATGGTGTGGGGGGTCATGGACCAGGAAATGGACCAGGAAATGGACCAGGAAATGGAACAGGAAATGCACAGGGTCAGGAACAGGATCCTCAGGGCTTGATCTCAATGCTTAATTCATGATCTAAGTGGCGTCAACTAGTTCACCAGACAATATGGAAGGTACAGATGTGTTCCGAGAGTCGCGCGGCACGTATCCCTTTCTCACCATCGTTCTATGTTACTCTACCATATTGGGGCCATTTTTGATGTCTTCAATCTCATCAGTGAGACAAAAGCATGGTGGTGCTCTATTTAGTCTCGCGGGCGGTCCCAGTTTTGGTACTCCCGCCTTTCGCTCAGGCTCCAGAATTGGAACTGCTGCTCAATAAGGGCGCCGATATCACATATATCGGGATATCGGATTTCAACGGCTATTACGGCAGTGAAGCTTTTTCTTCTATCGTAGGCGTCCATCGCCACCTGCCTCGTCACCGGCCTAGCTTTTCCTTCATTCAGGTCAATAGCTAGATGAAGCCAAAGACCCCGAAGCATCCGGAGCGTCTCGGCTGTCCGAGGTCATCCGAGGTCATCACTTTCGTCTATAAGACTGACCCAAAGACCCTCATTAGATAGGAAGAATACCAAGAGCTTTTAACAGAAAAATCCCAGCCAATGAAGACTTCTTTACACTTGATCTCGGGTGGGGGAGGGTGAATTCGAAGTTCATGCACATGTGGCAAATGGGAGTGGGAGGATTTGTGGCAAATGAGAGTGGGAGGATTGGACCAATTAGGAGGTGCAGTTGCGCATGGCTTAATCGGGTAATTTTGCCGGGGGGGGGGCCAAATTTTGGGGTTGGAAATCCCAGAGCTTAAGAAGACCTTTCGTACCGAAAGGCACAAGGCACAAGGCAAAAAAAAAAAAAAAAAAAAACGCCCTTCGGGCTGAATTATTTGTGCACGGACGTCGCTCTGGAGAAGGCTACTGCACGTGACTAGTTGACATGTCGGACGCGCTAGTGGGTAGATACGGTCCGAGTTGATCTTTTCAAATGGGTATGAAATATGATGTGTTGAGCAGGCCTTGTTCAGGCCAATCAATTAATCCAATTCTCTGTGTGTTCAAGCTGTTCTTGTTGCTTGTGTGTGTGTGTGCGTTGGGTGCCCTCTTCTCCTTAGTCATCCCGGCTGGACCTCCCTCCTTCCTCTGAACATGACACGTCGGCTAGCGTAGGACTTGCCTTGCTAGCCGTAGCGTACTGGGTCCCCTGTTTCCTAGTGGCGACCGAACCATACACTCTCAGTCGATAAATCGTACACACTGGTAAATAGGTCTCACTCAAAGGTTGTTTAATTGTGAATGATGATTTCAATAAAGTTTGGCACTGCACTCAAAGGTAACCCTGACCCGCGAATAGCACCTAGGCTGTGATAATGGGAATTTAACAGCGTAGAATCATAGTTCAGTGTCGTACCAGTGTGATGGCAAGTGTGGTAGCTGCAGGTACGGTATGATAATCCGCCAGATTCTGGATCAGGGCGTGGCGAGAAGCACGCCGTTTCGAGTTGGCCCTGTGATACCCAATGTTAAACGAGAACACATGGCTGGGCTCGTGCTGTGCTGAATTCCTATCTCCAGATTTTGACTGAACCATCGAAAGGGATCATTAATGCCTGCCATGCCTGCTGTGCCCGCCGATCCAGACACCACGAAAACGACCTTGAATTCGCGCCAGAAATACTCGCAGCGAGCGTCTTCTTCTCTGTGCTTCTGTCATCGCATCTAGGAGCTCTGGGAGCTCTGGGTCTTCTATCTCGGGTGGCAAATGAGGCGCCATCTGGATCAAGTCGTCCATCGAGACGTGTGTGAGCGCCCCCGAACTGATGTTTGCCCAGCCATCCCAGAGAACGAGAAGATGCGAGTTTGGGTTGTGGTTGATGGCAATAATGTCAACGCCTTGCAGTCGGGAATAAATGGCTTGCAGTGTCGCCCCCCAATATTGACCTCCCCACTCCAAAGGGGTGATGCCTCGCAGGTTCTGCGCTCGGATGTCTGCGCCGCGCCGCAGAAGGAACTCGATCACTGATTTGGTCGAATCTTCGCCTTCAGTATCACGCCGCGTGGGGCGGCCGACGGCCCAGTGCAAGGGTGTCATGCGACCGCGCGATGCAACACCGAGCAGGTTGTTAGTGCCCAGCTCAAGTAAACACTGGAGAGCTTCAATATTCCAGGAATAGAATACTGCCAGGTGCAGCGGCGTCAAACCTGTGATATTTTGGGCATGGGGGTCCGCTCCCCGAGCGACGAGGAATTCGATGATGCCTTTCTGACAGAAGTAGCTACTTCTGCACGCCCAGTGCAGTGCGGTGAAGCCGTAGTTGTCTCTCGAGGACGCGCTGACGCCATTGTCGATGAGATAGCCACATATGGCCAAACACACTCCTATTGCCGGTTGGTATGGCTGCGAACCGTTAAACCCTCCGACGTTGTATGCGAAGACTGCATGGAGGGCAGTCATGCCAAAATGATTCCGGTCCTGGAAAATAGATCGATCTCTGGCCAAGTGGTCGAGACTTTCTCGATCGCCGTTCAGAAAGGCAGCGATGAGCGCCTTGACCAACTCCTGCGTCCTACTCCGTCTGAGTCTGAGCACCGTCTCAACCATATTTGGTCGTCCGCTCCAGGCTGAATCGGCAATGACATCCTTGTACTGTTCACCCTCCAGTGAAGATATGTTGAAAGCCTCTCGCAGGATGCCCAAACAGCCCTCATGGCCACCTTGAATGGCGAGTTTGATGGCATTTTCAGCGAATCGCTCCATGCTGCGCAGAGATGAGCTTACTTCTGGCGTATTGATGTACGCACGCAGGAAGGGGTCCAGGCCAAGTGCACTTAAAACCTCGAGAGGGGTCAGGTTTTGGACGAGACTCTTACGCTTTAGATCGAAACCAAGCTGAGCAATCATAGTCTCTCGGAAGCCCCGTGTTGATGGCCTGTCTCTCCAAATCTGCACAATATCTCTCACTGCCAAAAGGATATCTTCGTCAATCTCGCCAAAGGCGGTAGTCGGTGGAACAGCTTCCTGAAGATGCTTAAGCCAGAACTGCACGGCATATGAAAGAAAGACATGCTGAGTAAGGATGAGTTGAGTCTTGCTGTAGTTGTCGGTCCACGGTTCGGGTCTTGGCATTGCCAACTTGTAGAGGATTGTCTTCATGCAGAGGAGAGCCAGGTTGCGATGGGCCTTTTCAGGGCTCTCAACAAAGAAGTCGGTTCTCTTCACGGCACGGTGTATGATGAAATCCCGAATAGAGTCATGAAAGAATGAGACCGATCCATCTTGCCCGATTTTGAGCACTGGAAAGTACTTCTCAGCTCTAGCCGTGAAACGGTTGACATCCTCGTCGTCCAATGGGTTTTTTTGTTCGGCTCGGAAGGGGGCGTTTTGTTCGAGCCCCTTTTCTTCCCATCGACACGCAAAGGCCAATTCCCGGATTGTTAACGTCCTATAACTGTGAGTGATGAACGTCATGAGCGGGGAGCGTGTCGTCAAAATCGGAGAAGAAAGTTGCTCAACAAGGTTCGTGTAGAAGGAGGTGAGGTTTTGTGAAACGCTCTGCAGAACCTCGTGGAGTCGTTCGGGTGCGGAGATCTGCAGTTGCTTGAAGTAGAGTGTGACTGGGAGGAAGCTTTTGGACCCGTAGGCAGCGAGCTGTTGCTCGATGAGCTTCATCTCATCGCGCGAGTATCCTTGGACTCCGACAATCCTAGCCATTTCGTCCCGGACAAAGCGGTCGATATCCTCGTTGATTCTAGCCTCGTATTTCATTGTTTCCATGGGCTTCAGTGCATCCGGGCAACCTGCGAGCCATTTTGACTGCAATATGGCGACATGGTTGCTTGGTTGGCTTGTAATGAAGATCTTGAGTTGAGTCCTGGACTTGGAAGGGTCTCTGAGTTTCATGTAGAACAGGCCCATCAGTTTTATTCGCGCATCTTCGTCGAGCACGTCGAGCGCGTCAATGATAAAAAAGACTTTCTCGAGGTGGGAGTGGCTAACCAATTGCCAGAGGAGATCCCAAAGTATCGAAGCTGACCTATTCTTGCCCTTCATAATGCGGTTGTACGAGTCCCCCAAACACTGGAACATGTCCTGTCGGAAGGCAAACCGTCGCAGGGCATCAAATTTATGCAGCATCTGATAGATCGCAATAGACAGAATCATACTTGGCGTGTAGTTCTTTTGGCGGTGGCAGAAGCCGTAAATAACCGTAGACTTTGGGTTGTTACCCTCGCTCTCCCCCCTCTGGAGCTTCTCGACTAGATAGCTAGCCAAGGTGGACTTCCCAATGCCGGGATGACCAGTAAGCCAAAGAATGCGCGACTTGTCGCCTTCGGCCCACCACTTCATTTCGTCGGTGTCGAAAATCCAGTCGCACGTGCCTGGATACCTGGATTGGCTGACTTCCTCGAATGCACCTACATAGTCGTAGTGCTTGAATGACTTCATGAAAGTCGGCAAAATCCAATCTGGCTCCGACAGCTCAGTCGCGGGAGTTGCGTTCGGATTTCCCTGATGCGCGGTTCGAACTAGGGCTAGAACGGACATAACCGCAGATGGGCTCGGCATCGGGAGATCCTTCTCGCTCTCGGCAATGCTCTCGCGACGCAAAGGCATCGGGTTATCGCGGCCTTGATACGCATTGTGAGAATGGTCATGACGAGTGTCTACGCAAGGAGGGAAGTTAGTGACCAGGACCAAAGACAAGAAGGAATGAGAATAAATTAGCTATCAGATACGACTACAGTAGTTTTGCATCACTGTACCTAACTGCAAGCCATCAAGAGGGACCCCAAAGTCATGCACTTCCTTACCCACCTCTGCTTAGTGTAGGGAGAGGAGTATCGGGGCTATTATTTAGAGCGGCCTCGTGGAGTTTTCGAAGACCATGACGGACTTTTTTGTAACGTTGACTGTCCGATAGGTCGCGCGTATCGAAGCGACATATGTCGCCGTGATTCGCCTCTATTTTGACCTGGGTCTCGATGTCTCCGGGCATATCAAGCACTGCTGAGTCGCGAGGAACAATCTTCAAGGCCGTTAGTAATGGAGGGAACGTCGCTACAGTACGGGTTACGCACATTTCCAATGCCCTCGTAGAAGGATACGATACGGTAGTTGTTCAGCTGATGTCTCCATCCTTCTTGCAAGATGTCCGAGTATAATGAGCCGGATGTGACAGCTTCCATCAGATCGTTCGGGGCGGACATGGTGACGAAGTTGACAACAGCTGCACATTTTTTCCCGAATGATACAAGTGTCTCGTTGCCACCCCCATGAGGAGTGGCGAAGAAAGCCAGTCCGCGCCTGTCTTTTTGTCAGCGGTACCGTAGATGCACTGAGAGGCGTGACCTGACGTTGACTGCTTGATGTTGGAATAACTCGGATCATTGTTTGCGTTGACGAGCGCCTGTGAGTGTCAGATTGATTCGACAAGCGCAGAAAGCAATAGACAACCTGCTTAACCAATATTCCGCCCAAGCTATGCGCGATGAATATGATGGGTCGTTCGGGACACTGGGTCAGGGTTATCAGCCCTCAGGCTCTCGGTCATCCAACGAGGGAGGCGCACATCGAATCGATCCACGTCGAGGCAATACAGCAGGTCGCTGGCTTCGTGGGTAAGTCGCGTCTTGGTACTCGTCAAGACGGGGATAGAATCGTATTCATAAATGAATACTCGAGCGGAGGGCAAGTCCGTGGGAAGATCGTCCTGGAGCCATAGTCGGTCCCCAGTCGATGATCTCTTCGTCCACGTAAAAGTTGCATGATCCCGCCTGCCCCTGGGGTTGAGGCCATGGACTGCTACGATGCTAGCATCACGTTAACATTACCAGCTACAAAGGTGGGATGATGGTGACTAACTCCAAGTTTGGAGTCCCAGTCCCGTTGGGACCGGTGCCGGGAGCGAGCTCCTTGAGTGGCTGGTGGGTATCAATTAGCAGAGTATCTACCCGAGTCCACCAGTAGCAGGGCCGTACCATTTTGGCGGCGATCTCGCAGGCCGGTAGCGGAAATCAGCGCTCGAAGATATGAACTGGGTGAGCAGTTATTAAGAGAGCAGAATTGAAGTCCGATAATTTTAACGGTGGTGGTGTTTATTTACCCTACCTGATCCCGTCTCCCCCTCCCTCCGTCTACCTCGCAGCCTCCTCAGTCGAGAACCCGGTCGATGGACCCACCCTGTGTCCGTATCCCCGACTTGTGATTGGCCCCGATAAGAGCTGAGCGAGGGGCATCTTGACGGCGTGTGCTCACCTTGCATATGGAGGGCGCCTCAAAATGTGGTCGGCGAATCACATCAATATATGTGCCAATTCCGACGTCGCCAAGCCGTTCTCGTTCAGGAGGTTGAAACACCCGCGCCACGCAATAAGGTTGATGCCTGTTGGTGACCGAACTATATTCCTCAAACTTGATCCGAAGCCGAACAATGGACTTCGGGAGAGACAGGCCACATTCGTCGCCACGTTAGCCTGGGTCAAGCTGCGTCGGACTGCCGGCTACTCACACTCGCGCCTCGAGTTGGGGGCCGAGACCTTGAACTGATCATTCCGTCGTCGAAATTACTTATTCTGCCTTAGTTCTCCTGCACGGGCTTGAACGAGACACCCATCATCACATAACCCCCCACCACCCACCTCTACGGTGGCTAACCACGGTAATTGGAGGGCGGAATTTACAATTCATCCAACCAGCCGGCCCCCTTTCATCACCTTTCCCACCCCCTCAGGCCTCCCAACGAACCACCCTTCGAAGAGATGGATGCACACAATTGTGTGAACGGCAGGTTAACCTCGAGCCAGCGTTGCGTGGCCAACCGTCCGCCGCCAGGAGACTCAGCCACCTGGCTGTTTCCGCAGTTTCCACATTTTGGCTCGAGCCTGATAAGAGTACAGTACATTCCCTGAATTTTTGTCAGTGTGGTACATCGGCGCCTCGAGACTGGTCAAGAAGGCGCGGCGTTCATAAGGAGCCCGCCAACAGAGCCTGAAGAAGGCTGTGCTGTTGAGATAGAGTAAAACAGAGAAATAAACAATGCTTGATTTTGTGTGGGCCTTTGCGTTCCTCCACACGATGGCACTCGGGGATCAAAACCGCACACACTGGCGGTGGAGGTGTTGCGTGCTACAGGACTGGAAGCTTGGGACGTCTCTCATTGTCGATGTTTAGGAATGACGTTGGCGCTGGGTTGCAACCGCCCAATGTCAAGATGCACCATTAACAGTGGAGCACTTGGTAGCCACTGTTTCCCGAGCATCGGCATGCAGCCACACCGCCCCTCCGCTGCTCGGTCTGAAATTGGCTGGGAAGCCATTTGGGTTGCATAACTTTGTCAGCGAATTTTGGGCACGGTGACCAGCCCAGGACATTTGAAAAATAGGCCTAGTTTTGGGGCTCTATGATCCTGGAAAACGGGCCAAAATTTATGATGTGCGAAGTAGTGAGTCGGTTTCTGGAATGTTTTAGTCAGGATCAGGAAAAGCACACGTGTCAACTAGTCACGTGCAGTAGCCTCCATCAAAGTCCGTGCAGGGCACTTGATTGGTCGACCCATTTTAATGTTTTCGAAATATTAAACTGAGCTGAGGTACAAATACCCGCCTCATGCACTGTTCGCTAACTATGTATCAGGAGCAAGCTTATCCGTTGGCTATTAGGAGAACGCCAGCGAGCTTCCAGCAGTCCCAGATTATCACACCCCTATCACCTACGCCCAGTTCAATCACTAGCCAGCGGGACTCAGAGGAGGACGAAGATGACAAACAAGATGAGGGAATGGAGAATAAAAGAACAAGAGGAGACATCACCAACGCAGACCGCTGAAATAAGAGGCAGGAATAGCTCGTAAGTCTAGTGCCTCTAGTCAGTAAAACGCTTTGAATCTATTATATTTTGCTCTCTATGCTAGTATCCAAAATGCCGGGGCGCCTGCACAGCCCTCTTGCAAAAGTTTTAGACTATTCTAAATCGAGGGAACTCTTAGGATACCGTACCATGAACCCTCATGGCATGGTTCTGTACATGCATCTTATGCTGTAGGTCTAGGTCACAAACCTCACACCGAGAGGGAGTATTATCAGGCAGCTGATCAAGATGCCTTCGGCGGAAGTGCTTCGACAGGTCACTGGAAGTGTAAAACTCATGGGTGAGCTCGCTCACACGAGGGTCGTTTGGTTCAAGAGAGAGTGCAGCACCGATGCACAGAAAACATCTCCTCGGCCTCTCCTTCTCGTTTTTGACGAATACAGAGAGTACGGCGATACCCACAGGGCTATCTTCCGATGGGCCACAATGAGAACTGGACAGCGGCTCCTTCGCTGCCGAGACGTTGGTTCGACGTGCGGTACGGCCTTCTACCACGCTGCAGTAAGCGACGATGGCGTCGATGAGGTTGTCCCTGCGTCTATAATATCCCTCGAGAGTGTTATCGACTGGGGCGGTCAGCGCTTCAACTAGGCGCTTCTGTGCTGGACGCTGAGGGGGACAGGTTGCATCTACGGCCATGGGTTTGGAGAACCCGCGGCCCTGGAGTTGGGATTGGATATCATCCACAGCCTGCTCATCGGTCCAGGCGTCTTTGATTCGTTGTAATAACTCCCTCTTTTGCCTCTGCTTCTCATTCCTTAGCGTTCGAACGGCGTCCTGGCGTTTCTTCGATCCAGGTGGCAGTCGTCGGACCTGTTCCGTTAGCTTCCTGATGCAAGCGTATGTATTGACAGATGCAGCTTGCTCTGCCGTCAAATCGGTCGGCCGCCGCTTGCTGTTCGCATGCCCGATGCTACAAGCCTGCTTCAGCAGCGCCTGTTGCGGTCTCTGGCCCCGGATGATCGCCCAGGTATCTAGGCGTAGTTGGCGTCCGAGGTAATGCTTCTGGAACGGAACTGAACTGTCGTGGTCGAGCGCTAAGTTGCGGATAGCATCGCTAGCATAGGCTGCAAGGGGTCAGCTTGGGTAGCAGTCAACAGGTAATCGTGAAACTTACGGCTTCCGTCGAGCTCGTTGCCAGCGTTGTAGCGCAGGCTATAGCAGATGGTAGTATACAGTCGGCCTAATATTTCTCCAATTCTCTTAATCCATGCCGCCATCATGCCATACGTGATGGGTTCTGTCAGTGACATATCGAAGCCGGTAGCGGTTTTGACGGCACGGCGGAACAAGGGTACGTCATCCAAGTCATCTCGGAGTGGCAAACGCAACTCCCGCTCGTCAGGGTGGATGTCCAAGTTGTCCAGCTGCGCAGCTGAGACGAGGTTAGATGCCCGAAAGGCTTGATGCCGGAACAAGATGCCCAAGAGGAAGGCATGGGGGCTAAGAAGTAAGGTTGGATCAAACATTGTCTCGGGGACGGTAAATGTCTTGCTGTTACAGGTCAGCATCCTCCATATCAAGGTAGACCAGTTCGTCAGATAGATATCACCTACGCGTCCTTGGTACCGAGGTACGTCTTGGTAAACTCCGGCGTGAACTGGATAAGAAGTTTGTGGGGTCCTCCTTCGGGGTCTCTTGCCAATACAACTCGAATGTCTCTAAACCGGAGCCGCAAGATAGCCAGGGGACGAGCACCAGCAGGAGCAAGCAGGAGAAGGAATAAAACCGCAAGAATTCGGAGCTCTCCGAGATCAAACGACTTTCTCGTCGTACTCACCGTTATTTCAATTTGCTCCTTGAGGTCATCAATCGTCATACAGCGGTTCTCCCTCTTCTTTGTGCTCAGGTCATGATCCTTTGCCAGCTTTCGAAGGACCTGCGGTCGTTAGAGAATAATGGGCTGTAGTAGGCTCGGAGACATACCCTATGCATCTGACGATTCATTTTCGGGTCGAGCTTTGCACCCACGCCCTCTCATATACAAGTCGGAAGACCTTCCATGTTGTGCCCAGTGCGCTGCTTGTTTTGATGCCCTTCATCTTCCTATCATCCTTGCCAGTCTTCAGGTCTAGGCGCCATGTGAAGAAGCTTGCGAGTATACCGACGGAAATGATTGGAGGCATTCATGGGGATTGCCAAATTTGTTCTTATTGCAGAAGCTAGAGTTGTAGACAGCATCGTTAGCAGAGCCAAGTTAGATGGATTTCTGGGACATTACAGCTGCCATGTTCCTCAACCGCGTTGAGAGTTTCTCAGTCCCAGGGACTGTAGTCTTGACCGTCAAGAGCACCCTCATTGACCTCTGCCGCTATCCGCTGGTAATACTCTGGAGGGTGGACGTTGTTAAGGAGCTGAGTAAGATCATCGACGTCAACATGGTCTCAACATCATCAAAGGGGTTGACTCGGTGATGTCGGTCTCTGCGTCAGACACTTCATCTTCGTTCACGTCAAAGACTGTGTCATCCTCGGGCGAGAACGATGCGTCTGAATCGTCTGCACCGTCAAATAAACGCTGGTGGCGCGGCATGTTAAGGAGGTTCGAAGATGTAGATAAGAGGATCTTGGATCGTGGAGACGATGCGAGTAGCGGCTGAGTGAAGCCGATGCTGCCTCGTTTCTTAGAGAAAGAAAGAGAGGGAAGGAGGTGAGCACGCTGCCCTCCGCGGGAGCGGGGGCTGCTATTAATAGTCGAGGGAGCCATTTCTGCTCTGTTGCTGACAGTAATACATTCTGGACGAGGGCCCAATTCAGGGCACTGGCTCGGTGGAGCAAAATTATTTTGGGTGGTACATTGGGGGTACACTACCAGCAACACCAATGTGGATCGAGCCCGGGTGGACCTTTAAAGCGGCGACGAATTGCTGGCAAAATCGCCGCCATGTGTGGAGGCAGAACCTGCCAAATTTGGCGGCAAATATGCCGTCTCATTGTTAAAGGTAGAATTATAAAATATAAAAAAGTTAATAATTAACTACTATAAGAACTAGAGTAAATCCAGGTTAAAGAAAATTAAAATAGCCTATAAAATTATAAATTATATTTTATACTAAAAGAAAAGCTTTATAAATTCTATAAAAACCTTCTATTTCTTATAAAAAAGCTTAGAAGTTTTATTAGATATATTTTTAAAAATAATAGTTAAAAATAAATTAATAAATACTTAGTTATTATTTAAGATAGATAATTAAACTAGTAAAATAAATTAAATCTTATTTAAATAAATAAAATAAATTAATTAAATATAACTTAGCTTAGTTTTTTAAATATTCTTATAATATAGCTAATAGTAATTAAAAAACTTATTATTATAGTTAAAATAACTAAGGGGTAGATATAATATAAATATATAAATAAAAGAAGAAAAGCTATATAAATTAATATAAAAAGATAGTTTTTCTTATAATAAGTATAAAACTAAAATTAAATACCTATTAATACTCTTAATAAGAAGCTATTATTTTTAATTAGATATTTTTATAATTTCTTAAGCTTAATATTAAATTTTAATAATTTTCCTATTAAATTATTATTATATCTCTACTATATCTAAACTTTCTTAAAAGGAAAAAAAAATACCTAAATTTTACTTTCTTTTTTATATAAGACTGAAATTACTACTATTCTACTATATAATTTTTCTAGCTTTATAAGAAGCTTATTTCTTAATATTTCTTTTTTTCTTAGCTTTTTTTATTTATATTTTAATTAAAATATATTCTTAATAAACTACTATTTATATATTAATATTATTAATATTTTTAATTTACTTAGAAGTTATAATTAAAAATATTAGCTATATAATTTCTTTAAATATTTTATTTATTAGCAGTTAAAAATTAAATATAAGCTACTATTAATTTTAATATTTAATTTTTTTATTATATTAGTAATTAATTAAATAATAATAATAATAATAAAATATAAAATTTTAAAATAAATTAAATTAATAGTAATAATAATAATTACTAATTTTTAAAAAATTAAATAAAAAATTAGATTTTTTTTATAGCTATTAAATTTACTATTAATTATAATATATCTTATTAAAAATCTATTTTAAATAAAAATTAAATTTTTCTTATTATAAAAAAATTAAATTATATAAAATATCTAATATATTTATAATAACTAATTTAACTACTATTTCTTAATTTTATTTCTATTTCTTTAAAAGAATCTTTAGTAAAATAATATATAGATATATCTTATAAAGAAAGTTCTAATTATTAAGCTTATATAAGATATTATTAAGCTTACTACTTAGTATTATATAAGTTAATTTAAAAATATACTTAATAAGTACTTTACTAAAAATAGTAAAGCTAGTAATAACTTTATTACCTTAGCTATTATAAAAAAATATCAGCCTATAAATACTTAACTTAAAGTTATTATACCTAACCCACTTTAAAAAGTAGATTAATATACTTTAATTTATATCTATATACTTAAGACTTTACTAATTCTATCTTTACTTTAATAAAACTCTTTATATTTCTCCTAACTAAATTAATTATCTTATCTTAAATCTATATAACTAATTCTTAATATTATTACTATTACAGCCTAGATTAAAACTAGGCAGTTATAACTAGCAAAACTATAACATACCTACTTTTTCACCTAATATAAATTCCAAACTTACTTTATATAAATAAGCCCGGATAATTAACTTACTTCCCTAGAATAAGCTATAAAATTAAACTTATTCTTATCTAGTAAGCCTATATAAGTACTACTAGTATATAGATACTCTTTTAGCATTTTTATAAATAAATAGCCTTACTAGCTATTAACACACTTAATTATATTAAATCTATTATTTTATTATTACTAGACTATAACTTATATTACTTACTATAATATTTTAATTTACTTAATTATATACCCTATATCTTAGACCTACTTTATATTCTTAAATTAAACCTAATTATTATATATTAATAATTCTTATTTAGTATATTACTATATCAACCTAAATAATATCTTAAATAAGCTAAAATAACTCCTACAACCCTAAGTATCTTATCCGAATCTAAAGGAAATCCCATTACTTTAATAATATAGAGCTAAGACCCTACTAATAATATAAATATAGATAAATCTAACTCTAATAATAAAGTTACTAAGAAGAATTTTAATAGACTCTAAAAGTAAAATAATCGCCTTAAAGCTAAGCTTAATAAGCTCGCTGAAATTTCTATTAAAAAAAACCTAGAAAAGAATAATAAAATTAATAAGCTAATAAAATAAGTTACCTAGCTCTTAATATAAAATAACTGTCTTAGTGGAGACCTTATTTGTTAAGAGGCACTCTACTGTAATTATATTATCTATCTAGACTTTCTTATAGTAAATAGAAAAGATACAGAAGAAATTCTTAGATTTAAGCAACTCAATTTATTTAATAGAGTAGCTATTAGCCTTTAAGAATTTCTTATATAAATTAGAATATTTTAAAGCTACTACTCTATATAGTTTACTAAAGAAAAAGCTAAATCTACTATACTATAGAACTTCTTAAAGATAAAATACTCTAATAATTTAAACTAGTTATAAGAAATTACCTTAATAACTCTTATTATATATAGAAGAATAAAACTAAGCTATCTATACTAGCTATAAAGTATTTAAATAAAACTGCAAGATATTTAATCTTATTAATAAAAATAAGTAGCTAAAATATAATTTAGAAGCTTATTTAGAAAGTATTAGTATTAAGCTATATTGTAAATTCTATAATATATCTTATATTTAAATTAGAGAGAAGAGGTATATATAGCAGCCTACTAAAAAAACTTAAGTTAGAAGTTAAAGATATAATAGTTAGGTATAAGCCTATAATTTTAATATCTTATTACTCTTTCTATAGAAATTAATAACTAATAATTTAAAAGATAATAAGAAAAGAAGACTAAAAAGTTAGAAGAAATACCCTATATACTATTTAGAAAAATAAGAAGAATAATACTAATTAAAAAAAGAAATACTAGAGTAACACCTTCTATAAAATAGTACTAAACTTATAGAACTAAAAGCTATTAGAAGAATTACTTAAAGGTTAAATACTAGAACTGTAAAAAGATAGGCTACTTTAAAAGTAAGTATTACACCCTAAAATCAACTAAAAGTATAAGCTTATATTAAAAGGTAAGTATATATAATTTACTAACTATTAGTATTCTAATAATAATAAACCTTAAATTGCTATTTAATTTAAAATTCTTACTATAACTTAAAGTAGCTATAATAGAGAGTTTAGTAGAGTTTATAAAAATATAATTAGAAGGTTAATACCTTAATAATATTCTATTCTTAAGCTATATACCTGGAGAATATCTAAGAAATTAAGAATAATACTAAAAAAAGGCATAAAAATAAGCTATATAGTATAAGAAAATAAATAGCAAAACTAAAGTAGAATAATAAATTAAATTAAAAAAGAAAAGAAATATAGCTAAAATAAAAATAAAGATATCTAGAAATTATTCCTACTTAAATAATATTAATACTATAAATAACTTAACTAATAAAATATCTTATATTATAGCTATAATATAATAAGGGGATTTAATTTCTAATAGATAACCTAAACTTATTATACTACCCCAACTAATAAGAAATAAAAAGTAATAATATTTAAAGAATACTAAAAAAGAATAATTTCTAATAATATTTTTATACTAGAGATAAAGATATTCTATAGATATACCTAGGGAGAAGTATATCTAGCTAGAAACTAGAGCTCTAGTAGCTAACTAGATATTATTACTCCTATTAAAGAATACCTAAAATAGAGAATAAATAAGACTCTAAACTTAGCTATAAAGGATACTAAATATATAATAGCCTTAGAAGTTAAATATAAATAAAATTAATAGAAATATATAACAATCTTATAAATAAGTAATAAGAGCCTACTAAGAATAAATTATCTATATCTTATCTATAATATATAACTAGCTGAAATTATATTATATAATTCTAAAGAAATAAAAGATAATAACCTAAGAATAGCAGTAATATATTCCTAACTATAAAGAAATCTTATAGATATTATATATTATCTATATATACTAAATATATAAGAAAGATAAAATCTACTAGAATTATTACTCTATATAGATAAATAATATATTATTTAGAATTATACTTAAGGGAGAACTTAAGTATTTCTATATTACCTAATAGTATATAGAAGTTAGTATTATATTTAGAGGATAAAGAGATCTCTTTCTACTAGAATATACTAACTTAGCTAGTACTATTAATAACTAAAAACTAAAAAATACTTATATATAAATAAAAAAGATAAGAAAATAGCATAAGTATAAGAATAAAGATATTACTAAGTATATTACTATAAGAATACTATAATATAATAAACTAACTGTAAGAAATATAGCTGGAAAATTAAGATAAGTTCAATATATTAAGTTCTTAATATACTAAAATAAACTTCTCTAATTATAAAGGAATAAGCATCTTAATTAAGCCTAGAAGAGTAAAATAGAAGATTGGGAATATAGAGGATAACCCTAAATATAACAACAAAGAAATTATCTAAAATACCCAACTTACTTAATAAAAATACAATAACCTATAATAAGCCAGATGCCTAAATAAATAAAGGTATAAGAAATTAATATATATATTAAATAAATATATAATAAAGAATTTAACTTTCTAAACTAAATTAAATTAAATAAATTAAGCTTAATACTAATAAATTAGAAATAGCTATAATAAATACTTTAAGGTAGGATATTCTATAGATAATTGCTATATAAAAAAAATATACGCTACTTATAAAGAGTAATAGGTAAGTAATATATATAAAAAGAACTATCTTAATAAAAGCTCTATATATAATAAAATATAAAAAAAAGAAAGATACTTAAGCTATAAGTATAAGTTAAGAGTATATAGCTTATTATATTAGTAAATATAGAGCAAGCTATATATATAGACTTATTAGTAGTTAATAGGCTAAAGTTACTATAGAAGAATAAGTAACTTATATAATATATAATCTTAAAGGAATAACTTTAAGTATAATAATAGATAAATAACTTAATAGGTTAATTACTTAAAGATATTTTTAATAGATAGAATTAAGAAGTACCTTAATATTATACTAATAAAGTATTATAATATTATTCTTAGATATCTATAGCTAATAAAATATAACTTATAGTTTAACTAAAGAACTAGCTAGATATTTATTAATTATAATAATATACTTTTAGTAATAATAAAAGTAACTTAAAGATAAGAGATCTTAATTCTAACTTCTAAAATAGTAAGAGTAAGAATTATATAAGAATATAATAAATACCTCAGCACCTCTCAAGGGAATACAATACAAATACCAGAAAGATAAGAAAATACAACTCCAAAAAATAATTAGATGCCTTTAATAATATTTAATAAATAAATAAAACCTTAAGAACTATAAGAAAATACCCAAAAAGAATAACTTAAGAATATACTATATAATACTATATCTATAAGAAATCTTTATAGAAGACTTAAAATAGAACTATAAATTCAGTTAATAAAATTATAAAATTATACTAAAAGATAGAATAAACTTATATTTTATAAAATCTTTAACCTTAATAAAATGCAACTTAATATACTAAAAGAATATATTAAAGATATATATAAAAAGGATATATTAGAATCTTTAAGTTATTAGCTAAATATCTAGTTATATTTATTCTAAAAAGAATAGTAAATTCAACTTATTATAGACTACTAATAATTAAATAATATTATACTTAAAGACTAAACTTTATTACCTCTTATTATAAAGCTTAAGAACTAACTCTATAATAAGAAGGTATTTATAGTATAAATCTAAAGAGAGCGTATAATCTTATCTATATTAAGAAAGAATATAAATAGAAAATGCTTTTTAAATTAATTTAAACTTTATAAATATCTTATTATACCCTTTAAATTTATAAATACACCAGCTACATTTTAGCAAATAATTAATAATATACTATATAAGTATCTAGATATATTTATTATATACTATCTAGATAATATCTAATCTTTTCTAATATAAAGAAGAATATATAAAATATATCTATAAGGTATTATAAGTACTTTAAGATATAAATTACTAGTTAAACTAGAAAAGAGCAACTTCTATATATTAAAAGTGGAGTTTCTTAGATATATTATCTCCTATAATAAAATTAAATAGATTTAAAGAAAATTACTATAATTAGTAAATAGCTGAAATTAATAAATATTAAGAAAGTATAATTTTTTCTCAGATTTACTAACTACTATTAAAGGTTTATTAAGAACTTTAAATAATTATACTATACTACTTATAGAACTTACTAAAAAAGAAGTAAACTTTTAATAGGATATTGCTATAGAGAAAGTATTTAATATTATTAAGAATATTATCTTAAGTAAGCTAGTATTAATAACCTTTAACTTTAAATAAAAATTAAATTTAAAATAAACTTATTAAACTTTATATAAGACTTAA